>NC_135871.1:11868602-12168602 GCF_031162955.1 Sander vitreus | reverse complement strand
AAAGGTTCACATTACAAGTTAAGAAGTCTTGCATTGAAAATAGTAAAACATATACTGTATAACTAATACCTAAATGTACTCTTAAGTATCAAAAGTAAAAGTGCTCGATGCAAAAAATAGTCCAGATGAGTATCAAACTTATATAGACTGTATGTTATATAGATTATTATCATTGATTCATATGTGTGTCTGTATGTCTAACTAGCATTTCACTGTCTAAGTGGAGTTCAAGTATATTCATAATAATGCAATATATGTTATAAGCGTGACATAGGCTACTGTATGTTGTGTAAAATCGTATTATAGTAGTAACTACAGCTGTCAAATAATATAAATGTAGTGAAATAAAAGGTACAATATGTACCTCTGACTTGAAGTGGAGTAGAAGTAGTGTAGTATGTGGCATGGCCTGTAAAGAGGCCTACTCAAGTAAAGTACAATTACCTAAAACTGAAAGTACAGTGTTTAAATGTAGTGTACTTTACACCACTGGTTTACAAACTGCAACAATTAACCCGTGTTGCCTGACGGTTAATAGACACTGTCTGCAGTGATCTTACTAACCTCCAATAAGAAAGTAGGTGCTCCAGTCGATTGCATTCTCTTCGGTCAGCATTTTCCTTAAACTCGGTTCATCCATGCTGTAGTATGTCACCTTTTTCATAAACTCCAGGGCGCGCTTGTTCTGTCAAGTTAACGGTAAATTTAGTATGTATGTGACATACACAAAAACACGACGTATAGGCCTACAACATATCCAATTCTCCAATGGGATGTGAACTCACATTGGGGTCAGGTCGGCAAATGATGACTTTAAAATCAGGCCATGTATCAACGATTACCTCCAGTGTGCTTGGTTTGTTCCTGTTAATACCATATAGGAAACCGTATACCTAAAAACACGAAGAGTTTAGAGTTACAGGGACTAGAAAGACACTGCGATTGCATGCTGACGTGAGGAAGATTTCATATTTGAAGTGTGAATATTAATAGCTTGCAGCCGTCTACCTTAGAACTCTTGGGTAAGTGTTTTAGCAGAACTCCTTCAGCGATCTGCAGTTCGTCTTTGTTAAGGAACTTCATGTTTGGGAAGTGAAGCCTCTTTACCGATGCACTTTATCCTGCCTGCCGGTTTAAACTGCACTGTTCCAATAAAAAACGCTCTCCGCCTTTATTAATCACTGACAGTCGGTCACGCAGGGCACTTACTGTGTGTCTTACCGGTGTTCTGACGGTTTATGCTGCCTTGTCGAAAAATGCTACCTTAGTGTTTTTGTGTAACCCTATTTCCGTAATGGCATCTTACTTTTTAATTACAAACAGCGGTAAGTGTACTGCAAGATACTCTGTCATAATATATTTTTCAGGGTTAGCGTATTTCGATCATTTCGATAGAGCAACTCCTCTGTCAAATAATGCTACCACGCATGTGCAGAACGCTTAGTACTTAGGCTACCACATCTCGATAGGGAGCACAAATCGAGAGAACACCGGCTGAGCGTGTCTTCAAAGAGGTCTACTCAAACAGAAAAAAGACTAGGCCATATCCTGCTTTATTTGTGATCATGTAGGCTAGTGCAGTCATTATTATACTGTGCGGTTGTATTATACATCCATGGTGCTGTGGCAGTAGAGACATCTACTATTAGTTATCTAAATAAAATCTGTGAACACGTCCAAAAATGTTAAAAAAAAAATGTTTGGGGTCACTTAGAAATTTCCATTCCACTCCATTATAGACAGAATACCAGCTGAGATCAGTTTTTTAATCAGGGCAGCAGTTTTCAGATTACATTATGTGCTTACATAATTGCCAAAGGGTTACCCAATGTTTTCTCAGTTAGCCTTTTAAAATGATATCAGATTAGTAAACAGAATGTGCCTTTGGAACATTGGATGAATGGTTGCTGATAATGGGCAATGTAGATATTGCATTAAAGATCAGCCACTTCTTTCTACAACAGTCGAGAACCCTTTTGCAATTATGTAAGCACATAATGTAATCTGAAAACTGCTGCCCTGATTAAAAAAACAATGCAACTGATCTCAGCTGGTATTCTGTCTGTAATGGAATGGAAATTTCTAAGTGACCCCAAACCTTTGACCGGTAGAGTGTGTGTGTGTGTGTGTGTGTGTGTGTGTGTGTGTGTGTGTGTGTGTGTGTGTATATATATATATATATATATATATATATATGTGTGTTACTTTGTTACGGATGTCAGCTCGTATTTGTGTAGAAATCTCTGTTGGAAATTTACACTGAGGTGAAAAAAACAAAAAAGAATTTACATAATGACTATTAACGCAGGAGAAATTCACATTATCAAACCATGTTTTGAAAAAGAGAAATTCATGTTTTCAAAATACAATCAGTGCTAATTATAACTTATGAAGTTTTTGCTTCCTAAAATATACATTTCACAGCATTCATACTCTTATTGGCCAAATGTCATATGATGACAGATAGGAATGCTGATAAAACACAAAAACCTTTCTGTACTCAATAATAAAATATTAAACCTATATGTATTTACCACATGGACACATTCATTAAAGTTCACATACTATTTTAATTGTCATTTTATTTTAAAACAGTGTGTGGTTACCACACCTATTAGTTATTTGCTTGGTTTAGTTACTCCGATAAAAGTTAATACATCTTCACATTGCTTTACTCTATAGGTTAGTCTGAAACACACAGACTTTCAAAAGTTATTCAATGTAGCAGTGAAGTAGCATAGGCAGAAAATTGACTTTTGTTTCGTATACAGGAATACATACGACTCTGTATGACGGTTATTCAGCAAACAATACTAAGACTAAAGATTTCCCACGTGGTTCTCTTTCTAGCACGTCTCCTTCAGCAGATGGATCTCATTAAGCCAAGGGCGGCTCCACACTGTAAATGTGCACTGGTAAGGCTGAAGAAGAAAAAATTACACACATTATATATATAAATATATCAAAAATAAAACAGCACATAGTATTCAATGTGTGACATTATCATAGTCAAAGATCAACACAGAATCTTTTTCTGTTTTTAAGAGGGCATGATGAACTTAATGTTTTAGGATCCTGATCTGATCATTTAAAAAAGGGACTATCATTAATAGGCTACGTTTAATTATTTGTTAAATGTAATTATCTAGTGAAAAATGACTATGGTTTAACAGCTGTGCTAGCTAGTTCCTCTTGCTTCATGCTGCTCTAATTCCATCTTCCTTTAACAAACAAAGTTTGATTGTTCAAAATGGGGAAATATGTACAGTATGTGTTTCACAATGTGACAGTTGCCGTCTACTGTTGAAGAGAGAAGTATAAGTTTTCTGTATGACATTTAATAATAACTCCCAATAGCTAAATCGAATGTGGATTTCTTCTTCCAGAAGCTGAGGTTGTAGCCTCTAAATAAAAAGTCATTACCCGAGCCATTGCTGGGTCTTGGTGGATGGCGCACACTTCATTTTCACTGCCCTTTCTGCAGGGGGTCTTCGCCATTCTCACAGTTATGACGTACTTCATGCCAGCAACCACCTGCAAAAAGAAATGTGTGGGTCATGGAAATACAGATTACGATAAACTTCAAGCACTGTAGCAATCCTACAGATTTCAGGACATTTAAGCCATTACATTCCAGCCACGTTTAACTTTAAATTAACATACCTCAAATATTCATATTATTATAAAATTCTAATTTTAAATTATTATGTCACTCAAAAAGTGTGTTGGTCAAATATCAATTTAGTCCACACCAACACACAAAATGATCTGATGCAGCAGTTAGCCCTCTTTGAAGTGTCAAAAAGGGCGCAACATGATCGACAGTAAAATGACTACAAATGAACTGATCTGCAGCAAAAAAAAGGTGCTTCTTAATAAATGTGTGAAGAGAGCATGGATGTATAAGAAGGAAAAAAGACAGACTTTACAGCATGGATGTATTAAGAGAACATTTACAGCCGTTAACGCTTGACGGGACAGGATGGGATTTGATTGGATTATGGTGTTTAGCCTAGTTAAAAAGGGCCAGACAGACGTTGTTACACAATCCCGAAATTTCCGCTAAAATCCATGAACACGACACGGTGTATAAATATATACATTACTGTAGGCCTAACGTTATATGGTTATAGAGGCTTACTGGCTTAATGCGAATTTACGAGTAGAAATACAAAAATGGGTAATTAATTTACGGGCGTAAAAGGCCTAGCTACTCTGTGACGTTAACGTTACAGTTAAAGGTTGATATCACACGACGCATAAATGTAAACGGGATTATCTTGATTTCACAAGGTCTGTTAAATAAAGTTAGAGACATTCACAAGTTCAAATGACACGTCACTGACCTGTCTCTGAGCCTTGACCACTTCTGCCACTTGGCTGAGGTACAGGTCGTTGCTGCCCTGGTTGTGTTGGACGACGGCATAGTTGAGGGCATTACGCACCCCTTCGTTATTGATATCTACGTCGGAAAACCCCCCAACAAGTCCTCCTAACCCGACGGCGAAAACGGCCGCAAGAACAGGGAAGACAATCTTCCACATCATGTTTCTGTAACTCCGAATTTAATGTTACAAAACAACAACAACAACAACAACAACAACAGCTCGACTTGTCCTCCCTGTTATATAAACAAAGACGTTAAGGTTTTGGTCACGGGGAGTGGCACATCTGTCAGCCAATCAACTATCTCTGCAACTCTTTTTTTTTTTTTTTTAAACTTTATTGAAGAATGTGGACACACAGTAGGAAGGAAATCTCTGCAACTCCTATCTGATTTGGCGGAGACAGTGTCATCTTAATACAGCCTGTTAGAGATTGGCATTCTGAAAATAAATGCATTAAATTAACTGGTTTGTCTGTGTCATTACGTTTTTGTGTGTATATAATTTAAACAGTTTTTCAATGTCTATTTCTAACTGAATAATTATATTCAGATGGTACATGTTTAATAACTTGTAAGGTATAGAAGCTCTGAAAAGACATTAACGAAAAGTGTATCTTTATTATAACATTTATTCAAGCATTACTATATACTGTACACAAGTAGGCCTATATTCAACATGAAGGGCGATCAGACACAGCTGCTGATGATGGGGTTGCTTCAAGACTGCAGACAGAAGGAGAAAGTTTTAGGTTAGTCCAGTAGTTATCCAACCTGTCCTGGTAAGATTAGAATTGTATCACAAGTATATTTAAGCATACTGTAACATGAAGGTACTTCATGTAACGGTGTAGTTTCTTCATCATGGTCTTAACCGACAACTGTTGACCATTTAACACACTTACACCTACCTTTACTGTGTTAGTGGGTGTTTATCAATGGAGGTATTATGACTTTTCATATGTTGGTTGTAGCCTTTGTAGCTTATGTGTTTACAGTACTATTTAACCTTTCTCACTTGCAGTTTACTGCATATCATAATGCCTGTGGTAGCTTATTAGCTGGTAGTGTTTACCTTGTAGTTGCTGATCATATTTTGCACTGCATTTGTTTGAAAGCTAGAAGCTACTGGACAATGAGCTAATGTTACATGTATGCAGTAAACTACAAGCTAATGTAAACTGCTTCTGTAAGCTCAATATAATTAAGATTAATTAATGCAATTCTCCTTACCGGTAAGTGTTATAACTACTACAAACACTAACTCTCACGAGTTTTTAATTTATTGACATGGGATAAATAAGAGAAAACGACTATTGCTTACATTATAACCAAAGCCCGTCTACGGAAAGCCGTTCCACTCCCTATTCAGCCCCATTGTACCGAATTTGGTTGCAGTTCCACCAGAGTTCCACTGGGGGTGATCGCGGTCCAGTGCTAAATGAATGGGACTCTATGGAGCTAGACGGCTAAATGCGGCTCTTTCATTTTAAAAGGCTTTTTAGAACAAAAAAGCCACTTTAAAAAAATCTAACACCCAGCAGTGTGTATTTTCTTAGCCTCCCCTTTCGAATGCAACATTCAAATTACTAGACAAAAAAATTATATCCTGAGAAAAGTGGCTTTTGAGGGGTATAGCTCCATAGAGTCCCATTCATTCTGCACTGGCCTGTGAGCGCCCCCTATATGGAACTCTGGTGGAACTGCAACCAATTCAGAAGCCGGAAGTAACGAGAGAGTGGAACTTCTTCCCTTATTAGAAATTCTTTGTTATAGCCTATCAGTGTCGGTAACGTTACCTACCTTAGCACGTTGCGGGCAAAGTTGCCGACATAATATTCTCCTCCTGCAAGCAGACTGACGCTGATTCACCTTCTCCATCTCAACAAAACAAATTGAACAGCACAGTTCCACATCCATTTCGTCCAGTGTTTTAAAATGCAGCGCGGAAGTGAAGGCGGGGAAACATTTTCAATGACGTAAGCACGCAATGACGTGCACTTGCTAGCCTGTTCCATTGTACATGTTCTCCGAATGCTAAGGAGGAGCCTGGCCTAGCCTCTAAAGGATCCTTCCTTGGAAGGACTAGTCCTACCAAGGAAGGATCCTTGACATTGAGAAACGGCTACGTTTTTATTTTTTTTTATTTTTTTATATTAATTTATTGAGAGCATTTACAGTTACAAACAACACATACACACAACTACAAAATAAATACATAAGCAGTTAATATCCCAGGGAGTCTGCAAAGTCCATCAAGGCTAATCAACAAGCAGTCCAATTCATAGCATCACTTAACAGTTAGAGTTCCAATATCATTCAGTCACAAGATGTCACAAGTGTTGAGTATATCTGCACAGTCTTCAGAGCTTTACAGTTCTTTGAATATCTTATAGAGTCCAAGTATTCATTGACTTCATTTTCAAACACAGGAAAGAAAGGTTTAGAGGCCCTGAACTTACATTTATGGATGTGATATTTAGCGAGTAGAAATAAAAGATTAATTATGAAATATTTTCCTTCCTTATCCGTCTTAAGCTCAACCACACCAAAGAAAACATCCTTAAAACAAAAAGAGAAATCCGTAATGAAATTGGTTTGGATAAATTCAAGGACGTTTGACCAGAATATTTCTGTGTGTAGGAACATTTCCAAAATAAATGGGAAATATCTTCATCTGACGTTTTACAGAAAGAGCATTCAGATTCAATATCTGGTTTATATCGCTTAAGCACACACTTTGCTGGGTAGAATCTGTGAATTAATTTAAACGCAACTTCTCTCACTTTATTAGTAAGCATATATTTGAAAGGCAAAGACCAAACGTTTTTCCAAGGGACATTCTCTATTAAACTGTTCCAATATGGGATTATATAAGGAATAGTAACAATATCTTTTTGGTTAATGTCCTAATTGTTTTATTTTTAGTCCGACGCACCGCAGAAAAGCATAAACTCCCCACAGCAGTATCAGATAAATCCATATTGTGAGTCAGTGGCCATGGGAAATGAATGCCTCCCAGCAGCATTCTGATTCCAGAGGGAATTGCATCAAAGACAATTGCATACTCCTTAACCGAAACAGGAATTAGAAATTTCCGCAAAAAATCGGAATAACTGTACAGTCTGCCATTCATGTCAAAGAGTTGGCCAACAAGTAAAATATTATTCTTGTACCAGTTTTCAAAAAATAAAGATTTCTTTTTGAAGAGAATGTCCTTATTATGCCAAATCTAATACCGATGAGGTGAGAAGTTATGTTTAAATAAGAGCGACCAAGCCAAAAGCATGCGTTTATGAAAATTGGACAGTTTGATTGGGAGTTTGCTAATGTTATAATTGCATAATAACAGAAAATTCAGGCCACCAATTTTAGAGAAAATATAGTTAGGAATAAAATTCCATAGTGATGTTGGATTATTAAAGAACTGTCTGAGCCAGTTGATTTTGAAGGTGTTGCTTAAAGTTGTGAAGTCCAAAAAATGTAAGCCCCCACACTGATTTGTGTTCGTTATCACAGACTTTGACAAAGTGAGTTTTGTTTTTCCACACAAAATTAAACAACATATTGTCAATTATTTTCGATACCCCACAATCAACATCCAAGGAGGCTGCCAAATAAGCAAGTCTGGAAATTCCCTCCGCTTCTGTCAGTAACACTCTTCCTCTCAAGGATAAATCTCTTTGTAGCCAAGACTTTAACTTCTTTTTTGTTTTTTCAATGATAGGGCTAAAATGTAATAGACTTCTCATATTGTGGTCTTTAGTTATTATTGTTCCCAGGTATGTAACCTGATCCTTCACAGGGATATCACATATAGTTGAAACATCACATTCTTTAACTGCCATTAGTTCATATTTTCCTAAGTTTAATTTGAGACCTGAAGCTTGTGAAAATCCTCTGATCAGCTCTATCGCAGGGGGAATCTGGGAGGCATTTCTCAGGAAGATGGTTGTGTCATCAGCCAGTTGACTAAGGATGATACTTCTTTCAGCCAATGTTATCCCTTCCAAGGCACTGTTAGAGACATGTAGAGCTGAGAGTTGAGAGGCGATCAATAACAAGTATGGGGAGATTGGGCACCCTTGTTTGATTCCACGTGAAACTCTGAGTCTAGGGGAAGTACCAAATTTCAATTTTACTGCACTACTACCATTTTCATACAGGGTCCTTGACAGTTCTGCAAAAGCCATCAAATCAAGGAACAGAAAGAAGCTGTTGTCAGTGATAAGATCATTATAATCTAACAAATCCAGCACTAATCTAATGTTATTTGCAATATGTCGTTTCCTCATGAACCCAGATTGTGATTCATCTATAGTAGAGTCTAACACGTCTTTAAGTCTATTAGCGAAAAACTAGTGCAAAAATGTTGTAATCGTTATTTAAGAGAGTGATAGGACGCTAATTCTCTAGACAGTTTCTGTCCTTGTCTGGTTTCGGGATCAATGTGATAACACCCTGCGTCATAGTTGTTGGAAGAGCTTCTTTCTCTAAGCTCTCTGAGAAAACTTTTACCAGAAAGGGAGTTAGTAATTCATCAAACATTTTGTATAATTCAGCAGTTATACCATCACACCCTGGGCTCTTGTTGTTTAGATTTTTAAATCGCCTTCAAAACCTCCTCTTGGGCTATGCTATCATCACAATAGTCTCTGTCTTCTGTGGATATAATTCTACAATGGCTGATAGAGTCCATAAATGATTTAGTTGTTACCTCACAGTAATTAGATGTGTATAGATTGTTATAAAAATTATAGCAGTGGATGGCTAACTTTTCCCTCCACTTTAATTTGATCTACAGTAGCCAGGACATTTGTACTCTTTTCAAGTCTAAAGAAGTAGGCTGAGTTTTGCTCACCCTCTTCCATCCATTGTTTTCTTGACCTTATATAGGCTCCCTTAGCTTTTGATTTATAACTGTCATCCAATTTATTTTGTAATTTCGTATATATTCACATTTTTCCTCATTAGATAGAGACTCTTGTTGAGAAAGAAACGCTAGCTTCTTAATAACCTCGTCTTCAACTGCTCGTCTGTTCTTGGCCAGATCACCACCAAACCTCTTGAGAAACTTCCCCAACTCTTATTTTAGTAGCTCCCAATTTGTCCCATAAGCTTTCTGAGAGTTTGCTTTATTCCAAAAGTTTTCAATCAATTCTTTGACTCTTCGTTTGACCTGATCATATACAGTATGTGTTTCACAATGTGACAGTTGCCGTCTACTGTTGAAGAGAGAAGTACGTATAAGTTTTCTGTATGACATTTAATAATAACTCCCAATAGCTAAATCGAATGTGGATTTCTTCTTCCAGAAGCTGAGGTTGTAGCCTCTAAATAAAAAGTCATTACCCGAGCCATTGCTGGGTCTTGGTGGATGGCGCACACTTCATTTTCACTGCCCTTTCTGCAGGGGGTCTTCGCCATTCTCACAGTTATGACGTACTTCATGCCAGCAACCACCTGCAAAAAGAAATGTGTGGTTCATGGAAATACAGATTACGATAAACTTCAAGCACTGTAGCAATCCTACAGATTTCAGGACATTTAAGCCATTACATTCCAGCCACGTTTAACTTTAAATTAACATACCTCAAATATTCATATTATTATAAAATTCTAATTTTAAATTATTATGTCACTCAAAATGTGTGTTGGTCAAATATCAATGAAGTCCACACCAACACACAAAATGATCTGATGCAGCAGTTAGCCCTCTTTGAAGTGTCAAGAAGGGCGCAACATGATCGACAGTAAAATGACTACAAATGAACTGATCTGCAGCAAAAAAAGGTGCTTCTTAATAAATGTGTGAAGAGAGCATGGATGTATAAGAAGGAAAAAAGACAGACTTTACAGCATGGATGTATTAAGAGAACATTTACAGCCGTTAACGCTTGACGGGACAGGATGGGATTTGATTGGATTATGGTGTTTAGCCTAGTTAAAAAGGGCCAGACAGACGTTGTTACACAATCCCTTATATGCTTACACAGGCATGACTTAATGCGAATTTGCGAGTAGAAATACAAAAATGGGAAATTAATTTACGGGCGTAAAAGGCCTAGCTACTCTGTGACGTTAACGTTACAGTTAAAGGTTGATATCACACGACGCAAACGGGATTATCTTGATTTCACAAGGTCTGTTAAATAAAGTTAGAGACATTCACAAGTTCAAATGACACGTCACTGACCTGTCTCTGAGCCTTGACCACTTCTGCCACTTGGCTGAGGTACAGGTCGTTGCTGCCCTGGTTGTGTTGGACGACGGCATAGTTGAGGGCATTAAGCAACCCTTCGTTATTGATATCTACGTCAGAAATGTCCCCAACAAGTCCTCTTAACCCGACGCCGAAAACAGCCGAAAGAACAGGGAAGACAATCTTCCACATCATGTTTCTGTAACTCCGAATTTAATATTACAAAACAACAACAGCTCAACGTTTCCTCCCTGTTATATAAACAACATCACGGTTGTTTTGTTCACGGGAATGGCACATCTTGAAGCCAATCAACTATCTCTGCAACCCCTTCTACCTGATTTGGCAGAGACGGTGTCATCTTAATACATCCGTGTCAGAGACGGATGTCAGATCTGTGTCAGTTGGGGCGCCTCGGTAGAAATATAGAAATGTTTAATTTACAAGAGAACCTGGATAAAATACATAAGAGGAAGGCGGAAGGAGCTTTTATAAGGTCTTTGTGATGGCCACAGCCGTGGCCACACAGCCATCTTAAAGGCGGTAACCTCATACACTCACATTTGTCTTAGTTCATGCTGTTTTCCTTAAGATTGGTTTCTATACCTTTTCAGACACATTGTACATTTTGTTGTAAACATTTATTTAGTTTAACTAACGTACAGGACACTGGATTTGGTTTACATATATACTTTATTAGTTTTGGATTGTCTTTTTGCTATAACTGTTTTCTTTTGAGTTTACCAGTGTTGCAGATTCCACACCTAGAGTGAGACATGCAGGCTGCTGGGACAAAGGGGATGCGTCTGGAACAACAGCAGCTTTATAGGGGTGGTGGGCAAATTGGACTCTACCACTACTTGTTATGTCTGGGGGGGGAGCTTTTTTTTTTTTTTACAGTTTTGATTTGTATTGTATTTAGTACATTTATTCGGTTAATGTTAATTAAGATTACATTTCTTTTGGAATAAGTGTTTAGTTGTTTTTTTTTGTTGTTATTTGTAGTTTATGTATTAGTGTTATTAGTCTTCCCCTGGGTGTCAAACCTGGTCTGATCAGCCAGTATATAAGTCCCCTTTGTTTCTCTTATAGGAGGTCAGTTGTATTTTTGAGTTTGTTATGTTCAGAGCTTAAGTTCGGTCTGTTTGTTTGACCTCTTTTAAGGTCCCAAACTGTATCTCTATTTTGTTGTAATGATTTTGTGGGTAAAATAAAAACCCCTTTTTTGAAATCCTCTTGTGACTCCTCTTGCCTAACTGCTTGGTCCCTGGCAGTCTTGGAAGCAGTGGTTAAAGAAGGAGAACAGAATTCTTCATATTTTTTCAAACTGGAAAAGTACCATAAAATGTTGGCCTGGATCTTTGCTAGAAGAATAAAACAAGTGTTTAACCTTATAATTGATGAAACACAATCAGGATTTATGCCCAATATGCATATCTCCAACAACATTAGACTAGTCTTAGATCTAGTTGACTATTCATATTTAATTTCAGACGACAGCTTTGTGTTTTTCTTAGACTTTTTCAAGGCTTTTGATACCGTCGAGCATAATTTTCTCTATCATTCACTTAAGAAGTTTGGCTTTGGGGATTTCTTCTGTAATGCAGTCAAAACTCTCTACAATAATGCAAATTGCTCCCTTAAACTTAAAAACGGGTCAATAGCCGCTTTCCGACCGGAGGGATTTTTGCAGTTCCTAGAACATAACTTTTTTTTTTTTTCTCGTGTTCCGACTGGACCAATTTGGGGATTTTTAAGTTCCTCTGGCCGCAGCTCCTACTTCAGGGCAGGGTCTTTTCCCTTTTCAGCATATGAACCTAGGTCAACGAGGGTCGGATTTCACTTCTGACAATGTTTTAGGCGAGAAATTAACTGTTTAGATTTTGAATATAGGCAGTCTTGTGAAAATTTATGCCGAATTGACAATTTGCTTCAAAGTTTTTGGAGTTGAGAAGCTCCATGAAGTGAGGCGACAGCCAGCAGGCGCCTGCCCCGGCCGCTAGCTCGTCGCTCGGCCAGTCATGCTCAGACACCTCGC
Organism: Sander vitreus; assembly: GCF_031162955.1. Classification (NCBI taxonomy): domain Eukaryota; kingdom Metazoa; phylum Chordata; class Actinopteri; order Perciformes; family Percidae; genus Sander; species Sander vitreus. The sequence continues at coordinate 12,155,978 of NC_135871.1, read as the reverse complement.
GGTAAGCTGGAGGTCTCTCAGACCGCTCTCGTAAATAAGAGGCTTTCATTTCGCCGTTGACGGTTCATTTGTTTAAATATCACAACACATGTCCATTTTAAGATTAACGGGAACCTGTGGTTAACTGTCTTTTCGGAGTTAAACTCCACAAGCGTGTCCTGCAGCTGGCCGGCCGTCACACACACACACACACACACACACACACACACACACACACACACACACACACACACACACACACACACACACACACACACACACGTCCACAGCGCAGCAGGCAGAGGCGGGGGAGAGAGAGATACCCGTTTCTCTTCGGGATACTTGTTTAAATTATGACAAATATGCTATATACATTAGATTTAGTATTTAGTTCATACTTTTTTTGGTGTATTTGATTTCTGATTTTAACGTATAAAGACCGTTGCCGTGCTTGCATCACTCCCTTACCCCTCCTACCAGTCCCTATGGCCTCTTGGCCAGTGAGAATGCAATTGGAAAAAACGGTTTTGGGGGAGAGTAGTTAGTAGATCTGTTTAGAAGTGGACTGTTCCTATGACTACGTTCCTGTAACTACTTGGTCGGAAAGCGGCTAATGTGACCCGAAGTCAACACAAGGGTTAACATACGCTGCACTGTCTTTATATGTAGATCAACAAATGTGTAAAACTATAGACAAAGTTCTATATGATTTTGTGTGAAAAAACCGCACTCACTATCTGAGAAAGTCTGTTTTAATGAATGAGGACAGTAAAGATGGCCTCAGTTTCCTAGACTTTACTACCTTAAATAACCCTTTCAAAATGAATTGGATTAAACGTTAGCCTACTTAAAGTGTCCAACCTCCTTGTGGAATTTTAGTCCCCATTATGTCTTTTCCTCAGTTGGTGGACTCCACTTTTTGTTGGTATGCACCTATAATATTGACAACATTCCTCTTAAACTTTCTGTATTTCATAAACAAATGCTGCTGGCTTGGTCTTTGATTTAGAAGCATAATCCATTTTCTTTTCTGTAACTCCGGATTTAATATTACAAAACAACAACAGCTCGACGTTTCCTTCCCGTTATATAAAAAACGACGTCACACTTGTTTTGTTCACGGGGAGTGGCACATCTTGCAGCCAATCAACTATCTCTGCAACCCCTTCTACCTGATTTGGCAGAGACGGTTCAGAACGTTCTCTTAATACATCTGTGTCAGAAACGGATCTGACACGAATGTCAGATCCACCTATAATATTGACAAAATTCTTCTTAAACTTTCTTCATTTCATAAACAAATGCTGCTGGCTTGGTCTTTGATTTACAAGCATAATCTCTCTCCTCATAGGTTTTTATATTTGGAACAACAGATATATTTTGTATAAAAACAAATCCATTTTCTTTCAGCAGTGGGTTCTAAGTCAATTAGTAAACCAGCTGTCATCTTTATAACGATATGTTGAGTTTATTCATCACTAAAGCATCCCTGTCTCTCCGAAGGAGTTCTCTATTGTTTTTGATGCAATACCTTCAGCTGTCGTTGCACTCTTTAAAGGTTTTAATGGAGTAAAAATCTGAAAGAAACTTTGTTTGAGACCTGTTTCTGGCTCAGGGCTAAACTCTCGCGAGAACTGGCACTTTGGATTTGGGTTTTCGCTTTGCCAGACAATCGCGGGTGTGTTCGTTTTGCACACCGCTGAATTCCGTAGTTGCCCCTTCCATTTGCAGAAATTCTTACCTTGTCTGAAGGCACACTTAACAGGAGGCAAACAAGGTATGTGGGAATGCACGGTGGTTGGAGTTGGACGTTATATTGTACACAACTTTCGAAGCGCGGTGCGGAAAATGAAACATGTTTTACCTCTGTCCTAGTGCGGGTCTGTGGGCGGCCGCTCACCTTTGGAACTGCGCAATGCAAAGACTTCAGGTTTTTAAGTAAGTAGGCTTTTACTATTGATACTCAGATTTTTATCGAGATATATTTGTACCCTAATATTAGAGCTGTATTTTACCTCCGAATGAGTTTTTCTATATTTGTTTTCACTTTGCAGGGGGACTTTCTGTAGCTTGGATGCCGTCCAACGGCAGCTCCTAATAGGCTCAGCTGTGGCAGCAGGGGGTATACTGGTGGCATACATAGTGCACAAAAGAAGACAAGTCAAAAGTATTCCTCTTGGTGAAGGATGGTGGGGAGCAGGAGAGAAGCCACTGTCAGAGGATGATACAATATATCCCTTTAAAGTGCAAACCTCAGATAAAGAGATTGAGGTCCTTTTGAGCTGTTAAACTTTCCTCACCAATTGCCAAATTTAAAGCACCAATAATGAGACCGCAACATGTTTATGTAAAGAAATCAACAGTGTTTTTATTCAACAGGACATTCATGAGCGCATTGACAGAACCCGCTTCACTGATCCTTTAGAAGATAGCTGCTTCCAGTATGGCTTCAATTCCACATATCTCAAGAAAGTGGTGTCCTATTGGAGAAATGAGTTTGACTGGAAAAAGCAAGTGGCAGTGCTTAACAAGTTTCAACACTTCAAAACTAAAATAGAAGGTACTCACAGCCTCAAGATGAATCAACAGGGTTTTCTTTTGCTTAAGAATAATCATTTAGAAATTTGGCCAATAATCAGTCAAAACACTATTTTCTTTTCACACCAATGCTTTTGCTTTAATGCAGGATTGGATGTGCACTTCATCCACGTGCGACCACCACACCGTGAGAATCAGAAGGTTCTTCCACTTATGCTCGTTCACGGCTGGCCTGGCTCCTTCTATGAGTTCTACAAGATTCTACCACTTCTTACAGAGAACCAAGATGGTGTCGTGTTTGAGGTCATATGCCCGTCTATCCCTGGCTATGGTTTCTCAGAAGCCCCTCATAAACAAGGTAGATCATTCTAAAGACATGTATGTATGTTTTACAGCTTGAGCAGCAGATGATTACAGATGTGCTTCCTGTATCTTTTCAGGATTTGACAGTCTCGCTGCTGCCCGAATTTTCCTGACACTGATGGAGCGTTTAGGATTCTCCAAGTTCTATCTGCAGGGAGGTGACTGGGGTTCTCTCATCACCACCAACATGGCACAGATGAAGCCTCAGTAAGACAGCAAAACAAGCAATCACATGCCACAAGTAATCACTGCAGTGGGATTTCCACCACCCACTTGTTTTAAAAAAAGGAGCATTGTAACATTCTTACTTAAATTGTGAAACAGTGCTTGCAGTGTGCAAATGACTAATACTACTGACACTACAAATTCCTGGATGCTGGAGCAATAAATGTGATAAAACCTCAATTTATAGCTCTAAATTGGCACTAAATACAGATTAAAATGTCCCCACCATTTTTTTAAATGGTTGCTTTTGTCCCAACACTTTTGGGTTGCCATTATGCATTTTCCCAACCTACCGTAATTATCTCCTCTGACATCATGCCTATCCCCCTATTATATTCAAAAACGTTTTTTCATCTAAGCCTCCATGTCCCCACCACCTTTCAACACAAAGTGACGCCCTTGTGTAAGAGCTACAGTATTAACCTTAGATAAAATTGACATTTATTTTGTAATCTTTTCCAGGTGTGTGAAAGGTCTCCACTTAAACATGTTTATGTCAACAAAGGGGTTCAAAGTGATGTTTTCCCTCATGATTGGTCCTTATCTGCCCTTCCTGGTGGGCTTCAGTCGGGAAGATGTTCGCCGGTTGTTCCCTTTCTTTGAGAAAAATGTCTGGGACATCCTGAGGGAAACCGGCTACATGCACATCCAAGCCACTAAACCAGACACTACAGGTGGGAACATACAAAACCAAGAAAAAGATTCTGACGATCATATTGACACCGTTGACAGGTCAAAGACGGACCATATGAAACAAGCAACTTGCTCCTAGTATTTTGTAATCTCAGTGTACTGTTATTTCAGCTCTTAATATATCTTAAATTGGGCGTACAGGCTGTGGAGTGAATGACTCTCCTGTAGGCTTGGCGGCCTACCTTCTGGAGAAGTTCTCCTCCTGGACTGATCTAAGGAACAGAGATCTGGTGGATGGTGGGCTGGAGAGGTACAAGAGGGAATTCTATTTTGCCTTTGTTATTTTTGGCAACAAAAAAAATTATATGGATTCAACAAGGTGTATGTGATTGTTGCTGTCTTCATCTGAACAGGAAATTCAGCCTGGATGACCTCTTGACAAATGTCATGATCTACTGGACCACAGGCTCCATAGTCTCCTCCATGCGCTTCTACAAAGAGAACTTTAAGAGTAATCCTGACAATAGAGTGGATGCAAAGTATGTGGCCAAATGCTTATACTGTCAAAACTATGACGACTTTTGTGTTACAGATTTGACCACCTTATTATCCTATCATGTTAGAACTCTGATTGTTTCCTCTTTTGTTTTAGGACAGGGATATTTGTGCCCACTGGACTTGCCGCCTTCCCTCGGGAGCTGATGCACTGCCCTAAGACATGGGCACAAATTAGGTATCGAAACATCTACTCCTACACTTTCATGCCTCGAGGTGGTCACTTTGCTGCCTTTGAGGAGCCCCAGCTGCTAGCCAATGATATTGTCCAGTTTGTCAAAAAAGTGGAGGAGTTCTGAACCTGTTGATGCACTCTCAGACCTATTATTGCCATTGTGTTTGATTGATCATTCCAAATGCAGATTGTTTTCACACTACAATGCATCTCATTGCTTGATTGCCTCTAAAATTGCAGCACTGTCAAAATAATTTTCAGGTTTTAATAAATGTAAACGTATATACAGATACTGGCACTCAAATGTATCCAAAGATTGAATTAAAGAAAGCAATACAATGCATTAAACCTTTCAAGTTATGCTCATTAAAAATATATTGCACTATATTACATGTGTTCTGTGTTTAAGGTCCTTAATTAGTTAAGTAAAACAAAAACATTCTTAAATATAAACAATACAAAATGTTCTCAAAAACAGAGTTCATGCCAACAAAGCCTCTTGACAACACATTCAGTATTTCAGAAGACTATTAAAAAAAGAAGGTATAAAACACCATACTGCTTGTGTTAATAAACCAACTATTTTTTTTAAGTGGCATACTTTTAATCACAAGTAGAAAACAATTAACTCATAATTCATTAAAACATGGACTGCTCAATTCGAAATTCAAGTTCAAAATTGACTTGAACCACCATTAAAATGTAATTGTAGTATACAAACTCCAATCTCACACTATGTGCTCCCCAGCGTTTTGGGTCAGTTGCCAAAGCCCTTGATAGTCATGGGCGCCTGAAACCACACATAATCCTGCCAGTCTGACCCCTGTGCCCTTTGTTCCTTACAGGGGCTGGGGTCAGTAGACAGAGCAATAATTTGGTTCTTTACACGGGTTGGCACTTTAAACTGTAGTTTAGGTCGGAACCAACCTACACCGCAATCCCTGTGCGCCAGTGCCAAGACTGTGGTGGGCATTAAGCGAACAGGTCTGCTGTCAGACAAAAGGTCAGCCACAAAAAGAGTGCGGAAGAGTTGCCTTAAGCATGAGGACACCCTTAGACATTGATCTCCACCGGCCAATACCAGAGCCTCCATGTTGATCTCATACAGCTCTTTGGGGAGGATGAGGGAGCCACCCATTAGCAGCAGCACACGAGGCACCCTGCTAAGGGAAAAAAGCACCTCCAGCTGCTGCAGCACCTCCTCTAGCTCCTGAAGGGTCTGTTGACACTTGCGCCAGTCCATGTCTGCAGACTGCACCGGCCTCCGACTGACTATGTCTTTATCCTGAAAAGCAAAAACATTCAGCATCTCAAATCCACATATCTTTATTTATGAACATTTGATGTGCACACACATTTTTCCTATTCACCTGCATGGAGGCTTGCCGTTTCTTCTGGGAGTACACCAGCTGGTCATACGTCATGGGTAGTTGCTGCCTCTGATAGAGAATGCACTTGAGGATCTCGCTGACGAAGCGGCAGCAGCCTTCCTGAGTTACAGTGCCAGGGAAAACCACGTTCACGCGGCCTTCGTCCTGCGCTCTTCTCATCACCTCAGAATTGTCGTCTGTCTTACTATGTTGTTTACAAGTCACACTGGAATCCTGCAAATTTCTCTGACCAGAAGTGTCCTCTTCTTGGGTGTTATCTGTCCAAATAAGTACCAGAACAATGTCATTAGGGTGAGCAACCGACCTGCCTTACTCAATTTTAGCTATGTGTTTATTATTTAGGCATAAGTAGCAAGTACTCTGTTATCATTGAAGGTCCTGCACTTAAGCATTCAGTTCATTTTATCTACCGTTTGATAGTTTGGGCCTAGTCATATTTTCTTTGTTTTGTAGGCAAAAAAATAAGCAACATCTGTGTAAAGTAGCTAGAGATTAAGAATAATAAATCCTGTCCACTATAGTTTCCCAGAGTGCAAGACAGCATCTTTAAATGTCTTATTTTTTTCCAAAACGCAAAGATATTCAGTTGACAGTGATAATAATAAACAGAGAGATGCTACAAATACTTACAATTAAGACACTGGAGTCAGATAATGGTTGAAGTTTTTTTGCTTTAAAAACTATTAATAGTTTCATCAAAATTGTTTACTAATCATGGCTAATTGAGTAATTGTTTCAGATGTAAACTATTGCTATTAAATAAATGTAGTGGAGAAAAAAAAACTATATACCGTATATATTATCAAAGTACCTCAAATCTGTATTTGAGTACAGTACTATAACGTATTAACGTTACTTAAGAATATTATGTTCATGTTAAATGGAGTATTTTGAGAAATAGTGTCAGCATGTTAACTGGAAACTTAGCCTACATGTACCGTTATAACAGAAGGACTCATTGAACAACAACCAGGGTGATTTGTTTTCCACTATCAAAAAGAAAATGCAGTGTTTACAATGCAACAACTAATGTTAATTGCACTCATTCTCCGGGCTGGATCTCAGAAACGTGCTAGAAATAATGGGTAACGTTAACCAAACCGGTTGTTACCTACCTTGAGTGCTGGTTGTCGAGGGCACATCGGTGTTTTCTTTGTCCGCGTTGTTCACAGAATGCTGTTTTGAACTTAGTACATGTTCAGAGGAGACTTCTTTCAATTCTACTACATTTGTCGCCTTTAAACATGTGTTTACGGCCTGTTGTGAGAGTTGTTCGGCGACTTCCGCAGACGGTCGGCATGAATTTGAGTCGTCGGGAACACTTTGTAACGTTAGGACTTTACATTTCATATTCGGTTCCTCCAGTGTGCTAACATCGTTTTCTAACGAAAACGACAGGCGCCTCGTTATCTTATTGTCTGCGTTGTTAATAATGGACGTATTTTCAGAGTTTGATGTTGGTTTAAATATATTCGAGTCTTCTGCCATAGTTTTGAATGTCCCCGCCGGGTCTCTTTTCCGCACTGCATCATGGGAAACGTGGATCAACATCAATGCTGTGTTCACGTTACATGGAAAAATGTGAAAGATAATTTTCCCTTTGAAAATTCTCGTGCTTTCGTTCGTGCCTCTGGTTCGTGCTAAGTAGCCTACATCAAAATGCGTTTATTATTGCGGGCGTTGAAGGCGTTTGGTGCATACAATAAACATATGCAAATTGAATAAACAATAGAGCAAAGTACTGCAACAGTTAAAAACATAAATAAATATGTAAAAGACACTATGACAAATATGTACAATAGCCTAACTGTTTTAAGGCGGTACGGTTTTGTGCAGGATGTGCAAAATATGAATCTGGATGTGCAAAAGTTCACAGTAGACTATATGCGCATAACGTGTGATACAGGGTTAAAGACTGAAAATACCAGTTTAATTAAATGTGTTAAGTTTGGTTGAGTCTCTTTCCATTTGTATGATTGCTATGTAAGTGGATACGATATATATCCAGTTATGTTATTAAATCATATAAACCCAGAGCTGCATAACAAAAGCGAATGACTAAAAGAAAAACGAAAAAGTTGCAACACACCCAGTGGCTAGTTTGTGTAGTGCATCGAGAAAGAGAGCACAGGCCCCAGGTGTGATAATTGGGTGTGAAATACGCAGCATGTTCACGCGGATACCTTAACTGCAGACTTCTCTTTCAAAGAAGGAGAAATAGGCTGAGAGAACTGGTCTTTTGTAAGTGTTCTGTCTGATTTTGATTAAAAATGGCTTCATTGCGAGTAGCAGTCCGAGTCCGTCCGTTGAACAAAAGGTAGGTAAAATGACTGCTTTTATTTTCTCTCGGAATGAACACTTATGCCACTCACGTGCACTTTTCAACAGAGAAAAGCAGTTATCATCAAAGCCGATAATTCACATGAAGGGGAAGTCTACATTTATTGACAAGGTATTTTATCACTAAATAACAAATACACTATGCTGCAGTTAATTAAGTTAATTTTTTTTATTAAGACTGGGATGTTCATTTTAAATTGTAGCCTTCACATATTCGAGGGGATGAGCTTAAGGACAGAAGAAAGACCTTTTCTTATGACTTCTCGTACGATTCAACTGACAGAGGAAGACCCACATTTATATCCCAGGAGAGGGTATCTGTATTATTCTGTTTACTACCTGATCTGTTTCAACATTTTACTTTTTTTTTCTTCTTTTTTGTAGAACAATTACCTGATATTTTAACTAACCCTTTCTCTGCTGCTTCAGATTTATCATGACTTGGGGTGTGATGTCCTGAAATCTGCATTTGAGGGTTTCAATGCCTGTGTGTTTGCTTATGGCCAAACGGGCTCAGGAAAATCTTACACCATGATGGGTCACACAGTAAGGCCTTCTCAGATTTCTTAGTCTTACTAAGGTTAAAGTGCCATTTTTAATTTATCTTGGCAGTAGGCTATCCTACAAACATCTGTAGGGCGTTTCCAACTTGCATCCCAAACTTTCCCTGTGAAGTAGAGCTTTAATCTTCAGGGACACTCCCAGGATGTTACAGTATTGACAATACTGTAGAGCTAACATTGCAGAGCACCCCAGCAGTGCTAACCTAGTGTAGTGTGCACAGAGCACACTAAAGAGACTCCTCCCCACATTAGAAACCGACTGATGGCAGCCTCATCAGAGTCTCTTCATTTATCTCCATGTGTCTCCCCACTAATCAGAAAATGTGATGAGGGCAGCAACCCACAGCTTTTCTCTCCTCACTTTGCACAGCAATGGAAATTTCACATTAGTGAGCTTTGTGCTTGTCTACCAGGAGACTTGTGCAAGGTCATCAGCAAAGCTGCTGTCAACATCCCAGATAATTATATATGGCTCTTAATGCTTACTATTTGTTACTTTATAATTAAAACAAGAGGGCATGCAGCTCAGATTGGAATTGCTTTTATGCTTCGGCAACTCCATGTCAGATGAGCTGTTACTTCTATTGTTTAGCTGCCTTTGCATGTGCTGAGTTGTGGTCACGACATAGTATAGACACCCACATTAAGAGAACATAGGAGTAAAATTAAATTGTCATTTAAAAGTAACCCTATGTGTAACACTATCATTTTGTATTAAGCCCTCTAAATGTGACATTTCTTTCCTTTTTTAATGCGGCAGGAAGATAAAGGTTTAATCCCACGGATCTGTGAAGGCTTGTTCTGCGAGATCTCTCGTAGAGAGAGTGATATCGTGTCATTCCGTACAGAGGTCAGGTAAGGGACCATCATACATATAGTCATGCTTCGTCTTATCTTCTTCTGCAGAGCAATCATTTAAACTTTCAAACATTGATGCAATTGTGAACGGCCAGAAAACAATGTTTCAAAAATATGCCAAAACAAGGCTTTTCATTATGTCAGAATTACACAGAACTACATTACATTTAATGAGTGTAACCAAAGGCACCGTGACCACCGTAGAAATGCCTTATTTATTTCTATGGTGAGAAAGAAGTGACACAGGGAAACAATTCTGTCAGAATTATGTGACAAAGAATGCATTTTCAGGCTAATTGGTTGTTCAGTGGTATGGTCTTAATATTAATTTAGATATGATGGTCAAGTAGGTAAAGGTGTTCATTTTACTTAGCTAGAGAAGGTCCTATAGCTTCAGAAAATTGTATGACCTAACTGTAATTGCAGTCCTTTTAAAGTCAGGAAAAAGACAACATTACTATAATCAGAAGATATCTAGTCTCATCACAATATCTGTTCCAGGATTACATGTCTCAGCACTACTCCTAAATGATTATGTTGGGAGATAAAATTGAAGATTATAAGCCCATCAAGCTACTGTGAAACCATTGTTTAGCCATTTGGTATCATGTGTGCTGCTTGAACATTATGTGGGTTTAATTCACCTCTAGAATTGGGAGTTATCTGATCTTTGATCTCTGTTGAATAGCTTGAAAATGACAGCAGGATGCTTTTGATTGACACATTTGTACTGTGTTTTTTGGTAAATATCCAGCAGAGGTGTGAGTTACACATTGCTTTCCAAACACATTTTCAGAAAGTGTGATCATCCATGAAATAAAGTATTACTATCACCTTTTCTTGCAGACAAAATGAAATCACAATGTGATTCAAATGTTTGGTTGAAGTAGACAGGATATAATAATTATTAAAAATGCTTTGATATTCCTGATAGACGCATCATAGATGTACTGACCATAGCAGCGTGTGGCTTAATTTATTAGTTCATCGGTCACAACCTAATGGGGCTCCAAATTCTCAACACATTTGGGAAGGTGCATGATTTTATGATTTTTTTTTTTTTTTTTTTTTGAGTCATTTAAAAGTTAAAGGGATGGGAATATTGGGATAGCATGTGGTCTCGCTTTGCCAGACCCTCCTACAAAGCGCTAGCATTCGGGAATGGGAGGAAAACGTGCTCTGGTTTAATGGCATTTCTTTAAACCAATCCCAATCGTCATGGGTGCTAAGCTCTGCACGGAGCCGCTGCAAAATAGTCGTGTGAGCGAGAACTCAGATTGGACAGATAGTATAGCTAGCTGTCTCCATTTACCCTGCAGAGATCTGAGGAGCAGTCAGAAATAGTCCTCATTAATCTAATCTCAAATTCCAACACAAAGAAAGCGGAATCCGGCAGAATTTCCTGCGGCACCAGAGTAATCCCGCAAGTGTAACGTCAAGGATATAGACTAGCATATGTGATTCCTGGTATGAACCGGTTTCTGTGGAAAGCCTACGTTTTTCTGTTATTAGTACAGTGCCTGTTTGGAACGGACAGATTGCTTGGCCTGTGGTATTATATACTGTGGTAAATTAATACGGAAGGACCCCAAACCACTTACATGAAACTCCACTGTATAGCTGACTTACAGTGTACTTCTACATCAGGAAGACATTTTACTAGGCTACTACATTTACCTGACAGAGAATGTTGCAGATTCAGAATTTAATCACAAAATATCACAATTAAAATCTGGAGTAATCAAACATTTGCCACATGGACTCATGGCATTGTGCTACCCATCCGGCCCGTTATGAGAGCTAATCGGCAATAAGCGGCGTTAATCAACCACCAGAACCGGACCGAGTACAGAGACGCACTCTCATACAGCCAGGCGTTAGAGTGCGGATCGGGCCGGATTTTTCTGCCCGGCCCGCGTCTGAGAGCAGTAACCGAACCCGGCCTAAGCCCGACAGGAATTAAGATGTTTATGTCCGAGCCCAACACAGTTCAAATCAAATTAATTTTTTTCTCTCTCATACTAATGACACATGTACATTGTTTGTGTGGAAAGGCCTGCTTTTATTAAGCAAGTATAGGAGGGCAGCATATGCATCAGCACACACGGGGCAACAAGCGCACGTTAAAACAGGCACGCACCTACATAATAAGCTGGTTTTAAATTTAAAATGTTCAATTATCGCGCTGATGTGACCAATCATTTCTAAATATCTGTCGGTGTGTGTATATATATATATATATATATATATATATATATATATATATATATATATATATATATATATATATATATATATATATATATATATATATATATATATATATATATATATATATATATAAATAAATAAGGTGGAAGGCAATGCAAATAAAGTTTTTGTTCAACTACATTTTAGGGTTGTCTTTTTCGTCAACAATATTGCATGTTGATATCGCCACAGTCAACATATAATGGCGGCGGTGTCGTCTCGTATTATCGTTAACGAATTTAATACTTCAGCAGAAATGTTAACTTCCAAACAGGCTAAGTGACTTGGTGGTAAACGTTGAAGTATGGATTTGATTTGTGGGGGTATTTTGCCGACGGTAATGTTATTAGTGTTATAAGTTAGCAGCATACTTAATTAACCGGACCCAGGGTGAGTCTGATTAAAACTACTGTCTTTGCCCGGTCAGCTCCGAGATATCTGCACAGCGCTGTGGAGGAAGCTCCGAAATTATGCTCTGCCTCTGTTTAGAAGTGGTGAATTTTTCCTCAACCTTTTATTGTTCGGCAGTTTAGTTTTATTCTGTGTTTTTTTTTTTTTTTTTTAATATCCAATGCTGTCAAACACTCCAAAATCCAAACCCCAAGTTCATTGGGTACCCAGGAAACGAAGTGTGATTGTGTGAAGTAGATTGGATAAACGGTTCATGAGAAATTTCAAAGACGGACCACATGCACACATACAGAGGCTTTGCAATTTATTAGATTAGATGTCCTAAGCTTGTGGTCTCCATCCCTTGCCCATGAACGAAACCTATGACTGTAGCTGCACATTCATCCCTACATTGTAAAACATACATTTTGTATTTGTAAGGAGGTGATGGTAATTGACATCACACAGTATGTAACTGGCTTAATAATCCTTCCTGTTATTGTAATAATGGCAGCTATGCCTTTAGTCATTTAGAAACCATCTAATATCGTGACTCGTTTGAGTTTTAAGTATTTTCAGACTTTCAGTGAATGGCTACATCCACAGGATATGGGCTCTACCATTCCGTCACTGTCACTCTCGTAAAGCCTAATTGCGCCTTGCCTTGCATTGTTTTTGAATCAGCAACTCAGACTAGTCCCTTTTTGCTTCCTACACACACCCAGTATTGATTGAAGTGCTCTGCCAAAACCTACTTTGCGTATGTTTGTTTATTAATTACCAGTGCAAGCAGAGCAACACATGCAGTTTGGACACATCTCGGACACATTTGCACATCTCTTGATACTAAATGGTGAATAGCAACTTGTTTTGTTCTCATTTAGTGCTGTGCCATTCACATATCAAGACTGAAACCCTTCATTAATCTGTGCCTTTGTGGCCTGGTGTGCAATCTTGGATCAAACTTAGCATTTGTTTTTCTCTCCTTGCACCAGCTATTTAGAGATCTATAATGAACGTGTGCAGGACCTTCTCAAGAAGAGAACTACACCCACAGATGGAGGCTTGAGAGTGAGAGAGCACCCCAGGGATGGACCCTATGTAGAGAGTAAGACAGGGTTTTTAATTCTCCATCCAGCGCCCATCTCAGCTTGTGTAAAATGCAGAAAATCTAATACAACTTGTGTGTAGATCTTTCCAAGCACTTGGTACACAACCACAGTGAAATGGAGGACCTGATCATTCTCGGCAATGCCAACCGCACCACAGCCAGCACATGCATGAATGACCTTAGCAGCCGCTCCCATGCCATCTTCACCATCAGCTTCACACAGGTGAGCTCCAGTGCTTAAGCGTATCCTTGCTGCTGTGTCTCATGTTGGGTAAAACATCATTTAAAAGTTTTACTGCAAACTCTTTGGGTCTAAGTAAAGGCCATCCCTCAAGAGCTCTAATTAGCCTTGTTTATCTGTTTAGTGTAATGATAATTGTCAAGATGTTTTTTTTTTTTCATTTTCAAAGGCTTTCATTTTTTCCATCTGAAGTAGCACTTTTGTCGTGATGCCGCCTAAAAGTATTCCTCTGTGATCGTGCCTCTTTGGAACTAGACAGAGATTGCTCAGTAATGTTTTTTCTTTTTCTGCCACAGGCATGGTTTGATTGGTTTGATGCAGAGTTGCCACGTGAGAAGCTGAGTAAGATCCACCTGGTGGACCTGGCAGGCAGCGAGAGAGCTGATGCCACGAACGTCACAGGCTCCAGGCTGAAGGAAGGTGCCAACATCAACAAATCCCTGGGCACCCTGGGGAGTGTGATCTCAACTCTGGGTAAATGGCAGTTACAGCATGACTGACAAAGCATGACACCACATCTTTATCTAGTATTGCGCCGTCAGCTCAATAATGGATAGAATAATGAGTTAAGTAAGTTGAATTCTATGTAAAAGCAGTCATTTTATTCACTGTGGAATCAATCCGCCCTTTTAAAAAACGAAATGCAATATAGGGGTTACCTTACTTAAGTTTTTATATTAATTTGATGGTTAGTTTAATTCCAAAAAAATGTTTTAATAATTTGAAGGAAAAGTTTACGTGATTTAAAAATGATGGCTGGAATTAAACTTGCGAGTGCAAACTACTCAATACATTTTGAGGATTAATATTGCCCACCCCCCAAATAGATCTATAGAGCTTTTGGCTAAAACATTTTTATACGTTACTACACTCCAGTTTCTCTGAGTCAGTGTTTTCTCTCTGTGTGACCTCGCAGCTGATCTTAGTGTGGGAGGACAGTCAACAAAAAAGAAGCAGATCTACATTCCTTACAGAGACTCTGTGCTGACATGGCTACTGAAAGACAGCCTGGGTGGAAACTCTGTGACTACTATGATAGCAAGTACGTACAGTAAATCAAAACTCTGACATTTCAGGCTGTTTCCAGAAAGTGTGCGTCACCCCTTTTTTTTAATTTTTATTCTTACCTTTTCTTGAAAATTATGTTAACCACATATAGGGCTGCAACTAACGACTATTTTCATTGTCGATTAATCTGATTTTATTTTCTCGATTAACTGAATAGTTGTTTGGTCTATAAAATATCAGAAAAGGTGAAAAATGTCGATCAGTGTTTTCCAAAGCCCAATATGACGTCTTCAAATGTCTTGTGTTGTCCACAACTTAAAGCTATTCAGTTTACCCTCCATAGAGGAGTAAAGAAACTAGAAAATATTCAAATTTTAAGCTGGAATTTTTTATTTTTTTGTACATTTAGTTTCATAAATAACCCAAATCGATTATCAAATGCACTCACCTAAAGGATTATTAGGAACACCTGTTAAACTTCTCGTTAATGCAATTATCTAATCGACCAATCACATGGCAGCTGCTTCAATGCATTTAGGGGTGTTGTCCAGGTCAAGACAATCTCCTGAACTCCAAACTGAATGTCAGAATGGGAAACAAAGGTGATCTAGGCAACTTTGAGCGTGGCATGGTTGTTGGTGCCAGACGGGCTGGTCTGAGTATTTCACAATCTGCTCAGTTATTGGGATTTTCACGCACAACCATTTCTAGGGTTTACAAAGAATGGTCTGAAAAGGAAAACCATCCAGTATGCGGCAGTCCTGGGGGGCGAAAATGCCTTGTTGATGCTAGAGGTCAGAGGAGAATGGGCCGAGTGATTCAAGCTGATAGAAGATCAACTTTGACTCAAATAACCACTCGTTACAACCGAGGTACGCAGTAAAGCATTTGTGAAGCCCCAACACGCACAACCTTGAGGTGGATGGGCTACACCAGCAGAAGACCCCACCGGGTACTGCTCATCTCCACTAAAAATAGGAAAATGAGCTACAATTTGCACCAGCTCACCAAAAGTCTCGATTTGTTGCGACATTCAGATGGTAGTCAGAATTTAGTGTAAACAGAATGAGAACATGGATCCGTCATGCCTTGTTACACTGGGCAGGCTGGTGGTGTAATGGTGGGGGGGGGGATGCTATCCTATCAATATGGGCCAACATTTCTAAAGAAGGCTTCCAGCACCTTGTTGAATCAATGACACAAAGAATTAAAGCAATTCTAAAAGTGAAAGGATGTCAAACATGGTATTAGTATGGTGTTCCTAATAATCCTTTAGGTGAGTGTAGTTGGCCATTGTTTTAAGTTGACAACTAAAGATTAATCTTTGCTGCTTTAACCACAAAAATACTTTTTTTTTTTTTTTGGTTATCTCACCACTTCTAATCAACTGGTGTGCTTTCCTCCATGGTGACCTCCTCATGGCAGCCGTCTCTCCTGCTGATGTGAACTACGTGGAGACTCTGAGCACGTTGCGCTTTGCCAGCCGAGCTAAAACCGTAGTGAATTCTCCCACAGTGAACGAAGACGACAGCGTGGACATGATCAGAGAGCTGCAGGCAGAGATTACCATGCTCAGAAGGCAACTACAAGAAGCCAGTCAGGTCCTGCATGTGTTCAAGCTCACATAAAAGGCCATCAAGGATACTACAATGTTTGACAGTCTTTTATTCAAAGGTTACATTGTAGGTTTGTCTTTTTACTACTACTCCAGGTTTCCCGTGGGGAGCCATTGTCCTCCGTGAAGGTAGAAGAGGCGCTGCATCAGAATGAGACAAGGGTGAGTCATCCTCTGCCAATTGGAAAATGTGGAGGAGGTTTAATGTACTCCTCTGTAAAGAAAACACCTGCTAATCCCCCCCAGGTCCCAGCACTGACCAAAGGGGTGGACCAGCAAATGGGGCGAGACTCAGTATTTCACAGGTATATCAGTGATTAATTAGGTCTTTAAATGTAGTAAAACCAGACATTACGTTCCACAAAAAATACACTATTGCACAGAGGGGTGTGTGCGTGAAATAACGCGTTCATTTCGATTTAATTAATCTGAGAAAGGAAAAAACGCGTTTAAAAAACAAAAAACAAAAAAAAACGCAGATTAATCCATTCCATATTGATGTTTGACCCGGAGCCGTTCTAGCCACCTTCAACTGTAAAATGAAGGAGGGAGACGAGAATGTTCTGCCTGGATCATTAATTGGAACGTTTACTTGTAAAAATTTCTGGCTACCGAAATCTGGTGCCACTGATATGTCTGCGCTTCTCTCTGATGCTATGAAACAGACGATACAGACAACACAAACACCGCTGCACGTGACGCTAGTTAACACTATACTCAACAGCAGCTAACGTTAGCCTACCGCTAGCTAGTAGCAGGATTAAACACGGTTAAAATGCTGACAGCTAACGCTAAACGGTGTAAAGTGCGACTGTGTTTTACTGTAGAGGATTCAACACCGGGATGTAACAATCTGCAACTGCCGTCGGAGAAACAACACAGACGGTGCGTTCAATGAAACTGGTAAACTACAGCCTCGTGGTGCATTTGAAGTTATTGTAAATGTCCTTTTCACAACTGGTGGTTTTTGTCGTTCAACAGCAATTTACTAGTGAAATAAGTTATTGTTATACATTTATTATTAAATCCTTTCATTTTGACCATATGGCCTTAGCAATAAACAAGCCGTTCTTTAATGTCACCAACTGTTAAGTACCTTTTTTTTTTTTTTACTTGATTAAAAAGTATCGGTTCAGGCACCGTTAATTATGTATGCGATTAATTTCGATTAATCAGAGTATGTAATTAGATTAAATTTTTTTAATTGTGTGTGTGGATCAACTACCATCTACAATTTATTTTAAATTACTCATATAATTGCCTTTCTTGCTTTTTTTGCTGTCCCTTTTACATGTAGGACTAAGCCCATCAGGTCATCCAGCCACCTCCACAATAATTTTAGCCATGAAGCAATAGGAGTTTGATTCACCTTATAGTTTAAACAAACTATTACTTACAAGCCAAGTGAGCGTTTGCGCAAATATCCTGGGGCCAATTTAACATTGGTTAGTTTGACTCACAATGGCCAGGTAATGTTTTCATTCTTGGACATGAGCTAGAAGATAACAAGACAGTAACTGGACATAACTGCTTTATTCCTGTGATCCTGTTTAGTGTAATTCTTTAATTTTAATCCGATAGTACTATAAAGACCTACAGCCATAACCTGTTTGGCATCTAGACATTTTTTTTTTTTTCCTTTAGTACAGAGTTGGATAGATGAGGTCAGAATAAAATGTGAGATACCCTTGTTCCCAGTCACATTCTTTGCTTTGTTTTTTCTAGACGGACACTACTAGTTTGTAAGGTGCCCTTGTTGCCTGTTTTTATTGCCTGACTTATTTTTTTATGCACCCTCGTTTTCAATTTAGCAATATGTCATAACAAATTTGCATTTCATTTTTTAAGTCCAAAATCCAAATGTATTATTTTGTGAAGAATAATGAAAACATTATGCCATTTGCCATTACGCCAAGCTTGGTACAGAAGGATATATGCAAGTAAAATAGAAGGCCATAAAAGTCTAAAGGCTTCCTCTATCAATTTTAACACTAATAATCCTCAAAGCAGCAAACTCCCAGCAGCATATTTGACAGACCTTGCAGTAAAGACATCCTCCCAGCTGGTGGCACTGCAAGTCTAGTAAACAGCTACTTCATGGAGTGGAAAGGCTGATTAGAGTAGAATCAACCTTCATTTTCCATCTATTTAGGTTTGAATTGCATCCAAAAGGGGGGGGTGTGTGTCAGTGTTTTAGGGAGTCTGAAAATGAGATGCAGACATGTCTTCTTCAACCCAATATGGTTTTTCTGAGGCTGGGACAGGGTGGCAGCATCCTTTTTATAAGCCCCCAAGCTGCAACAAAACAATGCCACTGTGTGCCAACCCAGAGTTTATGCTGAACACTTTTCCTTTGTTGAATTTGTGCCCAACCTCCCAAATAACACCAAATGTCATCTGTTTGGGACTCATCGTACTCAGCCAAGTAGCCTGTTGCATTATGCATTGAACTGTGAAGCGTCAGTCATGAAAAGTATGCGGTGACTTTTCTCTCCCATCATATTTTGTCTCCCGTCATACATACTTAGCAGCACATTCTCTATCTGATTTTGCATAGATTTAAATTGTTGATATGGCCTTTTAAAAGGTGTGTGTGTGCATCCGTCCGTCCGTCTGACTTGTAGCAGCCGCTAGTGGCACTGCACCAAAATACCAGAGTAAAGCTACACATTAAAGAAGACATTGTGTAAGGATTTTGAACACTTTACACATGAATGTGGGCCGTGTGTGTGTGTGGATAATTAACATTCTAACTCTGTATGGTGGTTAGCAGGTGACATTTAGGGGCTTCACAGCTCTTTATTTATGACAGTGTATTGGAACTCATTAGCAACTGTCACCGCTCCTAATTAAGAGGTCTTGATTATTGACATATGGCACTTTTGTTTCTGACTATCAAGCATATTAATTACAATAGTGTTGTAAATCTGTTTGCATGGTCAAGCAGTGATGTCTTCATGCTCAGATGCAACATCGCCCATCTCTACTGGCAGAGCTGAAAAATATGCCTTATTTAGAGCGGTCATGTAGAAGCACCTGTTGAGATGTATGATGCAACGTGACACCTAGATGAAAAGGCCATTTTACCGTTGACCGGCAGGCACCCTGTTGTTGCTGAAACTCTTAAGTGTTTGATGAATGACTTTATGGATTTGACATTTGTCGTCTTGTGCATTTGCATTCTGCAGATGTTAGAGCTGGTGTCTTTGCTCAGTTCAGTACAGAGAAGCACATCCAGCCAGTTTGAAGTTGGCCATTTAAAAATTCAGCACACATACTTTACAAACAAAGGCTTAATCACGTTTGTGGAATTTGTTTAAAAGTAGATTTTTCTTCTTAACAAATTACCTTGTTTTTAAATAGAATGGCTGATATAATGCAACCTCCATGTTTAAGTGTATGGTGTTGTATGCTCTCTCTCTAGCACATTGTTTTTAAATAAAGAGCGAGTCTTCTCTAACTCTTTAATTCAGTTTATGCGGTTGCTGAGAGCTAGATGAATTTTTTTTTTTTTTTTTTTTTTTTTGCTGGGACCGTAAGGAGACAAGTTGACCAAGAGCGGTGTAAACAGAATTTTGAATTCTGTATTCAAAGCAGATTTAGAATGCAAAGTTATTCATCGTCAGCTTCCTAGATTGGTTACAGGGCATGTGGGAAAGAAAGTAATTAATATGAGATGGATTCCACAGCAGCCTCACAGAGACGGCAACAGATTGAGAGAACAAAAAAGGCAGGAAGAGGGTAAAGTGAAATGTTGTTCTACTTCAGGGGGGTGTGTGTATATATACACACACACACTCTCTTGCATGCACGTGCACACAGATTTGTAGAAGCTCTACTTCACAAGTCGAGTGCTCTTCCCTAGCCAGCCTTTCGGGTCCCATGTAACGCAGTGGTGGGAGGAAACTCCATTTCAGTGAGATAAAATGAACGGCAGTGTTTCTTTGATCCTAGTGGTCTTTGTATTTCCCAAACATGCTGCAATCAGCACAAAGAAACAACTTAAGCCTTGACTGCTCTGAGCCTGGCTCTGTTTAATGTCAATTTACCTCATGCTGTCAGCAGTTATACATCATAGTTAGTCATTATTGCATTTCATGACCTTATTCATATCAGCACCTTTGATTCTTCACATGCCAGTAAAGTTTGGCTCCAAACTAGATTGACTTTTTCTTGATTACATGGCCGGATTATTATCCTTGTTTGAAACACACATGGCAAGCACATGTTATAGGTACTATTCATGCCTACAAGGACTAAAATCCCCTCTTGGGGCTGTAACAGTATAACGGTACAGTTGAATTTCACAAATTTTGCACAATATATGCTGAAATTTGAACCATTACCTGACATGAGTCGCAATAGGATACAGCATGATAATTTGACTGACTGGGAGCCCAGAACGTTTTTATCAGGTTGAATCCCTCTCTAGTTTTTAAGCACATGCAGCATGCATGGCAACATGCTGATGGCTGGAGTGCATATCAAGCTAATTACACACAACATTCAAATTACAACCAGAACAACTCTTCTCTGTGGTTGAGATTCACAAATAGCAAAGGGGCGTTTAAGAAACGACTGTTAATAAGACGCCAATTATTGTTAGTTACCATAGTGGAATACAAGCAAAAGGCTTCTTGCCATTTTGAAAACTGGCCATGTAATTGCCTTTCGCTTCACATGTTATTCATTTGAACTTTTCTAAAGAGCAGTAATCTGAGGTATAAATATGCTCTCTTTCAAGGAAATTAACCTTTTTTAATGTAACAGAGCAAATCAAATGTAGCTGTTTTTCCTCTATGGCTGGATTCAGTAAGTTACCTGCTTATCAGGAGTCAGAAAAGCATTGCTTGGCCTCGTGTGGCAGTGTTTTGAAATGCACATTAACCGAGTCGGGAACCTGAACTGTAAAGTGCTGAGAGAAATCCATTAAATTCTGCCTAACCACAGATGATGGCTTTTAATGGAAGCCCTAAATGCTGCCTGAGCCTGGCTGTTGGTCTAGGCCACAGTTAATTACAGTATGTTCACCAGCTTCCTCAATCTGAAAGTAGACTTTTTTTTTTTTTTTTTGTCATAGCACACAGGCTGACTGAGTGTGGTGAGGAGCAACTTTTTGTGTGGTGTGTGTGTGAATGCCAAAAGAAAATAAGAGGATCTCATCTGTTCCTGTTGTCTGAGGAAAGTGACAGTGCATTAATCTGCCAGGCTGCTCTTCACCTCCTAATGAAGTCTGTGAAGAATCCCTTTTAATTAAGTACAGGGGCTGAGGTCGATGCCTCTCCTTCATTAGGAAAAAAGGATTTCTCCCATCTTACAACTGCCAATGAGTGAGGTGGTGCTGGTGGTGGACATGTCTCTCACTTCACGGTCCAATCTATACGGGAAAGAGTGTGGAGGAGGTTGAAAGAGTTGGAACTAGTTTATGCAGAGTGTTGCCTCTGAATCCTCCATATGTGAGATTTTCTGCTCTGCCTCTTGGGGAGGTACTTATGATAATCCATTGCAATGTGAGGCATTAGTCCACCAGTTTAACAGAAGAATACTTCTGATAGGGCCACTCATGCTTGGGTAGAATCTGGGTTATTGAACCACAGCCATTGCCCTGGGAGGAAAAGGTTAGCAGCCTTAAACACTTTGCTCAGAGAGTTAAGTTTCTCTTTAAGTCTTAATTCAGTTTATTTTGAACCCAGCAGGTCATCCAAGGCGAAGTATTTCATTTCTTGTTGAATAATTGGCAAATTAACTGCTCACTATCTCATTCTGTCTGCAGCCTGTCTAGTCTTTTCTAAAGCTTAACTCACACCTTAAAAATGAAAAACAATTTTTTATTTTTTTTTATACAAAACTAAATGAATATCGCCCCCTTGACAGACTTGTGCTGTAAGGTGGTGTGAGTTGCGCTTTTACATTTCCTCAGCAACAATTGTTGGAGGCAGTGAAGCGGTTTATGAAGCAGATCAGAGGTTTAAGGTGTAAGTTTTTTTTTTTTTTTTAAATCACATTTTTGTAACACCATTCAATCCATATTTATCAGGGGTTTCTGGACAAGCAGAATTGATTAGAAATGAGAAATATGGACATTGAAGTGTTTTTTTACCATTTGCTTCTGAGATTTGGCATTTATGCAAACACATGCCGTGTTATTGGGGGGGTGATGAAAATGTCCCCATGAAATAATCTTATGACAAATTTTTCTACAATTAGTCACATTCCTCAACCAATAATACTATATTGAATATAAATGCTTTGTAAGCCATGGCTTGCGTTTCACTTCCTGTAATCCTATAAGGCACAGGAATTCACTTTAGTCTGACCTTCCATACAATACTGCTATCGGACACATTGTAAATGACACAGAACTAGCTGAAGTTTGTTGCCGTTGTCTAAAGTTGACATACTTTACAAGATAGGGAGTATTTTTATAGGAGCATGCAGTGTTGATGGCTATGTATCAATAAAGGCAATGGTGCATGGTCTACAACCCATCTTGTGTGCATGTGTGGGCGGTGGCACTGCGTCTGTTTCGCTCGCTGAACACAGTGTACAGTTTGACTCTCGCCACGATAATCTGAATGATTTATGGTGTCTCTTGCCGTTAGCCACTCTACAGCTTCATGGCGACGCATGGTTGGAACGCCGCTATTCTGCTTGGCCTTCAGGCAAGGAAGAGCAGTCATAAAGAATTCCGTTTTCTGCTGGTTGCCATTAAATGTCTGTCAGCATTTTAATTTTATATTGTGTGCCATTCCAGCTACAGGCTATTGAATGATATCCTCCCCCCCCCCCCTCATGGTATATTCTCTACAGGAGAAGACTGTGGTTTTGAGGAAGGAGGGGAGTGGAGTGATCCTGGACTGCCAGTTACCTCATCTGATAGCCATCGATGAAGACCTGCTCAGCACTGGAATCATCCTGTATTATTTAAAAGTGAATAGATAATTTGAACTTTGTATAATTCACACATTACTCTTTATTTGTCTCAAATCATCACCAGCCAAGGTCCAGTGCTTTTAATTGCCAAAAAGCTTGCATATTGCATCCTGACCTTTTACTCTTCACTGTAGGAGGGCAGAACCCTGATCGGGAGTGACGAAGCATCATGCAGTCAGGATATTGGTGAGTCAAGGTCACTGCACTGTATTCCCAGCTGCTGTGTCAAGCGTTAGATACAAAATAAGCCACATTTGTTTTTATCCTTTCATATTTAACTGTAGTGCTTCATGGGCCTGGGCTCCTCAGTGAACATTGTGTGCTTGAAAGCCGTGCTGGGACCGTGACTCTGATCCCTCAGGATGGTGCACTGTGTTTAATCAATGGCTCTGTGGTAACTGATCCCTGCCAGCTGACTCAGGGTAAGCATTTCTGCAAAGCTTAATATGCTCCTGATATTATTTAATGAACATTGGGTGGGATGTGGGTGAGGGAAGCAAGGCAGGTCTGTAATAATGATTTCTCTCCCAAGATTCCCAATGAGGCAATAACGCACTCATCCATTTTGAATGCAGTTATGAGATCACTGCCTTACATCTGCAAATGAAATCCACTTTATGTCCCTGGCACCCCCGCGGCAGCGCACTCAGGCCATGAGTGGATTGTGAGCGCAGCTCTCCACAGGGCAGATGCCATTTCTCTTACTAAACATTTTGAAGGGCAAGGGACCCCAGACAAAGCCCCAGGCCCTCCATTTAATTGGCAGATGGAGTTGATAGGCCCGACAGGTTTGAAGTGGGTCAGAGCATTAACCTTTCAAAGGACAGAGCCAAGCGGAGCTGAAACTCCTGCCCCCCCTGAGCAGACCCTGCTTGCCGGGGCTGGGAGCTTTCAATGCTTACTGTCTCCTCACTCACTCTGCTTTGCTTTCCAGAGATAATAACTGCACACAGAACCAGGCAGTGCAGGGCCCTGGCTATACTAGTCTTTTATAACCATTTCAATTTATCCAATATCCCCTTCAGAAACGGCTGCATCTGAAGCTATTTTCTTCAACAAATGATAGTAATTTTCCGTCCCAACAGCAGCTGGAATCCATCACAGGCTGCCCTCTCAGGTGCTTTGTCACTCGTCAGAAGTCATTAGTAGTAGCAAGATTAGTATTTGCTGTGCTGAGAGGAGGGGGGGAATGAAGAGGAGACCTCGAAAGTCTGTGGATGTGGCTGTATGAGCCTGATATACAGTATAAACCCTAATATCACTTCAATTCTACAAGACTTCTCAAGTTTCCTTGGACCATTTTCTCTGGTAAATCATTCCTCTGGTCTAGGTCACTGCCAATCACTTTGGGGATTGTGTTCTTCATGGCAATTCATTCACTTAACCTCAGCAGAGGAAAATGTTGGAGAATTTTTTGTGCCATTTATCAACTTTTCCCCAAGTTCAGTGCAGAGACGGTTCACTGCAATCCCATAATGATAGGCTG
The DNA here is from genome assembly GCF_031162955.1 of Sander vitreus. Classification (NCBI taxonomy): domain Eukaryota; kingdom Metazoa; phylum Chordata; class Actinopteri; order Perciformes; family Percidae; genus Sander; species Sander vitreus. The sequence goes on along the minus strand of NC_135871.1, from coordinate 12,131,324 downwards.
ATTCCCATGGCTTTTGCTCCTTACCTTTTTTATGCATTGCAGATACTGTGCCTCACCTCCCAAAGTTTACCTGGCAGACTTTCAGCACCATTACTGTCACCTGCATCTGTCTTGGAACACATCACATCTTGTCAGTCTTTCTTACACTCTGTTGCATAATTCAGAGCTTGGTGCAGCAAATGGTAAAGTCAAAGCTGGTAAGGGAGTTGGTGATTTGCCACTTTTTTCATGCTATACCTCTTTGGTTCCCTCTAGGTGCCATCACACAGCTAGGAGGAGGAACCATATTCCGGTTTTACCACCCGAATAAGGCTGCCCAACTCGGAGAGCAACACCAGGTACAGACGATACCCAAAACCACAAGAGACGAGCCCTGTTGTGTTCTTATACTATCCTGCTATTTTTGTAAAGCTGATGGAGCCTCTTTTAGAGAAGTTCCTGCCACAACTGCATTTTCTGCTGGTAATTTTGTGAAAGCAAGTCAGCATCATGCACTTTGTTCCCATAATTACCAGCTGTAATATCTGCTTCTTCAGCAAACATTGCTCATGTTGCACTCAAATTCACACTTCACTCCACATCAAACTTCACAACAACACCACCAGTTTGTGATCCATGCAGATTCTTTCTAACCAGAATAAGAAACACTGGCCACTTTTCAGCTACTGTTTGTTTTGCTTGTTTAGCATTAAACTCTACTTTTTTGTTCTGATTAATTGGCTCACGAAGAAAGTGCCAGACCTGTACGTCATGAACAATCTCTCCACAAAATTTAATTGTTTTCAATGTTAGAGAAGCTCTCAGCTGTTCCTGAAAGGAGGCCAGGTGCGTCAGCTTTTGAAACTGGCTGCTTTTTGTCCAGCTTGCACCAGCTCCGTCTTGGCTTTCATTCACTTTCGTGTGTTTTTAAAGAAGCTTTGTGTAAATGCACACTGTCTCCGGGGCATACTGTTTCTCTCCAATCATTTGTTTTAATGTTTAAGTATTATGAAGTTTGGGTTGGGTGTAAGAATAAAAACCTGTAAGTGTTTACGTGCTGGGCAGAATTAAATAAATCACTTTCAATTTAGTTAACGATGGCTTTAAATGTTAATACTTAAGTGGTAAGTTTAAATGTTGTGATGTCACTGTGTTCTGATAGAATACTCCAGATTATCATTACATAATATTTAATATATTTTCATCTACAGAGATCTAGTCTGTTATGAACAGTGTCTATAAAAAAAAATCTTCACCCCTTTTGACGTCATGGGTTATTGTGTAACATCCAATCACATTAGGATTTTTTTACATTGATCAACAGAAAAGAATCTAACGTGAAGATGAATCTTGACACTTAAATCATTATTTGTGCAGCCATTTGTCTTTAGAAGCTAAGCAATATGAGCAGCAGAATAGAGCTTTGTGTACAGTTGAAGTGTGACAAGTGACTTTAGGTTAAATACACCAGTATGTCTGTAAGGTACAACCGCTTGTTAATTTCATAGCAAAACCTACATCATGAGGACAAAGGGACGTTCCAAACTAAATCTTGCCAAATTAACTGAAAACAAAATTAGAGAAAAGACAAGAAAAGTGCCGTTAGGTTAGTCAGTCTAAACCGGCTTACTGTAGACCAACCATCCTCAAAGTCTGTGTGAGAAGAGAACTACTGAAGCAGGTTACCGAAAGGCCTGTAGACACTGAAAAAAGGCTGATATGGTAGACAATGTGCATACAAATGCTGTTGCCTGGGTGCTTCACTACTCATAATTAGTCAGAAGGCAAATGTCCAAGGGGTTGAATACTTTTTTTTATAAACAATGAATGAGCATTGATAACTACAGGATCTGAAAAATATTGCTGTAATATTGACCCTCAATGTATTTTAAAATGAAGTTCTTGCCTAGTATCCACTGCCTGCAACTCAATTTGAGTCCCCTTTAAGTATTTCCTCCTGTGCTTTATAATATGTTGTTGTAAAATGGATTCACACAACCATTTTATAGACACAGCTGTACTTCTGGTTTTTGACAGCTTTCTGCTCTCTGCATTATTGAAAATGGCACACCATTACAGCCAAGTAAATCAGACATCTAGGTCCTGCTGTGGTTCCCAGAAGAAGTCGTTGCCTTCATTTTTTATGAATTCCAAATGAGATGGTCTCACGAGTTCCACATTCGCTCAGTCTTAAAACACAAATGGAAATGCAGTTTGTAACGGTGGTTTTTAAACAGTATATTTAAGTAATGGCAAGTTGTAACTGAATAGTTCTTAAACTGTGAAACTCCTGTAGAACCACAAGAATGGACCTGGTTGCAGCAGCTTTCACAGAATGTACAACCCTTTCATTTTAGGAATATGTGATAGTTTCATGCTGATTGCCCTCATTAAGAGGGGTTTTATTTACCAGATATTAGATTTTTGACATTTCTTCAAAGCTCTTCAATCTACCCTAATGTTTTGTGAAAAACTGTGTCAACACTGATGACCTACAGCATATACAATGATTAAACCATTGCACGATGATTAAACGATTGCACAATTGAAAATGTACCGAAAGGCAGCTGTCACTCATTTCTCACACTCGGACAGATTTACATTTCACAGTGCTGTCTCATTGTTTGTCTGCAGAGCCAGCTGCTGTCTGCCTTCAGCTTGCCCTTGACTGACATGTCCAAATCGACTGAGAATCTGTCAGAGGTGATGCAGCAAAACCCAGGGTGAGACTCATGCAGACGTGTGTTGGTGTAATGGCTCTCTCTACTTAATGTGACCCAAGCATAACTGAACCCCGTCCACCTCAATCTCCACAACGTGCCTGCTTATTGAGCAGCATTCATCGGCGCATAGACCAACTCAAAGCCATAAATCATGGCAGCATTTCTGTGATGAGAAGGGGGGGGGGGGGACATGCAAACAGCCATTGTCAGGTGCTTCATGCTGAGCCAGTGGAAATCACAGCAGGCAAGTCTTCTACAGCCCAAGGGCCTCTAGTTCGGTAGGTTGGGAACTTCCCTGTGTCCCATTTCCAAAACTACTGCAGCGCACTAAAGTTCAGCTCTCCCAAATTCCCAGTCTGATTGGAATTGACATCATTCCACTTTGCTTCACTTAGTCCACATATAGCCAAGTACAGTCTTGGGGTAGACAAGTGTCCCAGCATGTATTTAGCGGTGATTGCCACGGTTATAAGTTTTGTTCTGAAGCTGTTAGCGACTGTTGTGTCGCCAAATTAAGTTGTTTTTTCTAGAAATCACTCATTGAAATTTTCAATATGTGGTCAATACATTAAAAAAAAAAAAGACTTGAAAATGTGCTCTGTTTTTGGAGGTATCAAATCTGCTAGGTGGGCAAAATGTCTTATCCTGGGGGAAAAGTCTCATACCAGAAAGCCTTTTTAATTAACATGTATAATACATAAAATGTCCTTACCTTTGGTCTCTGTAAAAGCTTAAGTAGGCCTTTTTGATTTGAGATTATTTTGTCACACAACAGGTGTACACAGTTATGTTGAAGTGGGGACTCTGTATTGAGAGTCCTACTGTAGACACAGCTGCAACTAATACAAGCACAGTAACGTTTGACTCAGGTTAGTTCATTGAGTTGACTTTTCTGTAAAAATGTGCCATCAGGATAATTTCAAAGATATAGATAGAAATGCACGCACAGTGGCTTTAACAAACTGACCTTATGTTAGTGCTAGCTCCTCACTATTATTAACCATTTCATAGAGCCGGAGCGCATTTAAGTCCCGCCCCCACCAGGGGGGAGAAGAACTCTTCGCTCTCCATTGATGACTTGTATTGCATGAAGGTGCCTCCTTGTTAATTTCGTCTGCTAGCAAACAGTTTGCCAACAATGTAAAGAACCCATAACGTTTTTATAAGTTGCCGCCGCCCCCCAGAAATATCATTAAAACAATGCTGTGTATTGTAAATAACTTAATGTGTACTTAAAATATCTAAGTAGTAAAACAATACAAACCCAAAAAAATGCTTTTTAAGTTTAGAAACCTTTTGAGTTCCCCCTCCCTTGCCTCACAGTGGTTTGGTCCACTGCCTCCTGCACCTTAGGATCTGCACTAGACTCAGTCACATCGGGTAGTGACAGGTATGTAGTAAGTAGGCGGTTCAAGGCTATTTTATTCACATTAAACATCGGATGATTGTTCTTTTCTCAAATAGAAATGATGCTGAGTAATTAATGAATTAGTCATGACAAAATGTTCGTTAGTGTAATATAATGTAACGTTACCTAGCTTATTTAATAGCTTGTTGGATAGAAATGAACCCACTACAACTAACGTTACCACGGCGATAAGCGTGTGTTAACTGATATTAGGGTTAATATTGAAGATCTACAGTTTTGCTGAATATGAAGTTAAGTGGCTGATCAGTTAAATATATATCCTCTGTCCCAGAAGAAACCTAATATTTATGTGGAGGACGCAAGATCATTTCATAATTATAATATGACCACGTGGTGAACCTATGAACTCATATTTAGACATCTGACGTTAAAGATTTGTGGTGTTGCCCAGATAAAATGACGAGAGAAGAAAAACAGACATAAGATCCTTTTTCAGTAGGCTTACACCAAAACGCCAAGTAAGTACATTAAGTCCTCATATCAAGACAATTTTGTAACATCTTTATAAGAATGGGTGCTTATGGAAACACTGTCACTATGTCACAGGCAAAGGAGACAGAAAGAACTGAGGAACAGGGAGACCAGGGACAGTCAGGTTTAGAGTCTCAGGGAGACCAGGGACAGTCAGGTGTAGAGTCTCGGGTAAGTGTGTTGAGCTTAGTTCATATTTTTGGAGGTGTGTGGCTGTCAGGGTTAGCAGATGAGCTGTACTAGTGGCTCACTAATTTACATTATGATCAGCTAATTTAACAAGTGTACAAAAGCATTGTATTTTATATAGGGACATTTTTTCAAAATAAGTCATTGTTTTAAGGTATTTTTGTGGCTTGATTGTAAACAACTAAAAAATAAATACATGGTTTTAAAGAAGAATATTTTGGTCAATTTGGTCAGCTTTTTCATTGAATCAAGAGAAACGCTGAAAAGGATAATGGTACAGTCTCCATGCTACACTAATGATAGTATTAAGGCTTTCATCTGTGTACACATGTCCTCTACGAGTATAATTGTGGCTGTATTTGTGTCCCCTTCAAAAATTGCTCTTCAGAAATTTTGTTTATTGTCCCCCCCTACTGTTAGATCGGATTTACGCCCATGAGTTGCCGATCCGAAACTTGTAACAAAATGTTTGCTGCAAACGTAATGTCGGACATATCGTTAGTTTAGTGTCAGGATCCCACAATCTCCCCATTCTCCCTGCTGATTCCTCACGTCTGTATCCACTTTTGTCTTCATAAAAGCTGAGTTTTTCGGGTCGGCAGCTTATAAAAACTTGAGTCATGGCATATCTACCCTATTGGTAGTTAATATCACCACACAGCAGCCTTGAAGCATTTTTGCCATTTGCTAGCAGACGAAATTGACGAGGAGGCACCTTCGCTATAAGTCAACGGAGAGTTGTTTTCCCCTCCGGTGGGCGTGGCTTTCAGAGTATGACACGATGCGCTCTGTCTCTCTTAACAGCACTTTTCTTACACTACAGCCTACCAAACTCTGAGAGACATTATGTTTATGATATTTATACCCTGCCACTGCCTTGGAACTGTGTGACAGGCAATTGATCTGTCAGTGTTCATGGAATAATGCCCAAAATCCAATTCACTCGAGTGATTCACCACCTACTGAAGAAGCGAGCAATTTGAGACACAGGACTGGTCTCATGATCCATCTGATAACCCTGTTTTACAGCATGTGGCGCTGTCTGACATGTAATTTCCCTCACAGTGTAGTATCCCCAAAAAGCAGCGCTTCCACTCAGGTGATTCATACTGCTGTCAGTCCTGACACCTGTAACAGTGTTCCCAATCCACTGGTCTTACGCTGCTTGGATGTGAAAGTGTGAATATGTTTGTGTATATAGAGGATTAATTCAAAGCTTTTAGTCAACCACAGAGTGTGTGTGTGTCTCTCAGTGGTGGCGGGAAACTCGGGACAGCTTGATTGAAGTCTGGAGGTGATAATGACAGATCAACTGCAGGAATGACTGTCAGCAGAAAGCAGGTTTTTTTAATTTATTAAACAGTGTAGAAATACGGAGAGGCCAATATGGCAGTACAGCACATTGTCTAATAGACTCCCTTCACCTGGCATGCTGAACCATCATCTGTTCAAGCCCTGAAGATGGGCAGAGAGGGAAGGTCTTTTTTTTTCTTTTTTTTTTCCCTTATCTCTTAACTTAGATATGCATTCCATCCATGTTGTTCGTGCAGTATAAACTCTCTTGTAGCAAGGACAGAACTTATCTCCAAGTTTGCCTAATCATCTTGGAAATATCCCTCGGTGGTAAATAAGAGCATATCATTTGAATTCAAACGGTGGCTGTGGGTATCTGTTGAGCTCTGGGAGTCACAGGAGATATCAATGAACTGACCTGCTGTTTCTTGAGGGGTTATTCCTTTGCAACAAAAGCAACCTGCCTCATTATCGGCTACATCAGTTGGATCGCAGACTTTCCCACTTAAGAGTTAACACAGGAAGAGGCTAACTGCATTACAAATGCCAGACCTGCTCCTTAAAGCAAGGAAACACTTCACATGTTTGTATTTATTCAGATCTTTGGTTCACTGATTTGAATGCATGCGATGTCAAAGTGCATTTATGTCAGCTGAATGCAGATTTTCTTATCTAGCCTTGGCCTGAGGTGCAAAAAAATTAATTAAAATTGAGCTTTTAGTTTGGAAACATAAGATGAATACTCCTGGGAGAGACAGGAAAGGGCTATTGTCTGTTATGGCAAGTTTACATGCTTTGTATTGGTGTATAATTAATTCATGACCATCCACAAGACCCACTTCTTACATACTTGTAAAAGTTGGCCCACTTGATTCATTCTTTATTAAATGGACTGTGTAACACATGTTGAAGTGCAGCTCTTTCAAACCCAGAAAGTCTGGACTCTGAGAGCTCCCAGTGATGGAGCGGGCCAGCTGGTGTGCAACCCATGCAGCTTTTAATGGCCACCTTGGCTCTGAAAGTCCCTCATCTGACAACCCTCTCTTCCATCTCTGGCCAGGAGGCCAAGTGGCAACTTTACTATTTGCCTCCTCTGCCCACAGACAGGCTGTTACTAGGACATTGAATCTCCTGAAGTTGTTTTTTATACTGGTTAACGTCCATCACTCTCGGAGCTCCTGTGCCACTTAACACCCCCTGCCACTAGCTTTAGTGCAGCTAGAACAATCGTACCTACAAATCCATCTAGTGCAGAAGGGTGCAATTTCTTTTTTTCATTTTCGTGTCTGTACTTTAAGCTGTTCTTTTAAGTCAACATCCCAGTTTCCTCTTTCAAATATCTGGGTTGGCGTTTCATAAAACAGCCAAAAAATGAACTGGAAATGTTTGAAAATATGGTACAAGATGTGTTAAAAGGTGTGTATGAAAGGATGTAGGACTCTCCATAAAATCTGTGTGTGATTAGTGTGCGTGTATGATGTGACGACTAGGATGGATGAGAAGCTCAACCAGAAGGAGGTGGAATGGCAGCAGGTCCAAGAAAACCTGACCATATGCAACCAGGACATCAAAAGACTTTCAATGGATAACAGTGGGGCTCCCCATCAACAGAGAGCAGAAGAGAAGACAACGGGAGCAGAGATGGAAGAGACTGGCAATGGGTGAGTAAGGGGGAGGCAAACTGTGCTCTCCATGGTTATGTTAACAAATCTGGTTGTGTACCAGTTTTGTTCGCACTCATTTCACAGCAAGAACATTGTAAACCTCTGCATGTGAGCAAAGTGTGTGACAGAAAAACAATGGTTTCAATGTTGTCAACTTCTTTGACTGGGGATCCCAGGTCAGTGTTACTCCCATTTATGTGAGTAGACAAACCTCGCTGAGTACAGGACAGCCTCTGTACTGATCCTCAGGATCTGCAAAAATCCTTTAATTGTCACAAGGACCTGCACTGTGATCGCTCTTATTGATGTCAATGCTTTAGCGCGCCCGCTTTCCCCCCTCGTCAACCTGCTGCAACACACAAAGCTCAGCCAAAGCCTGTTTACTGTCACAAATCATTCTGAGCCGTAGATCTGGTTTCTGTTCCCCCCCCCTAGAGTGCAGAGTATTGTATGTAAATCCTCAAATCAACATGCACAGATTCTATTTAATTTCACAGTTAGTAGAGTGGCTCTAATCTCATCGAGCCATTTGGGCTGTTTGCTTTTCAAATCTAATGGATGTTTTTTGTAAAGGGGAGGGGCAGTCTTGTCTTTTGCCTGCAAACAGTTTGAGGTCTCCAGTGTCGCACCCCAGCAAATAATTAAATTTGCTTTTGAAAACAAAAAGCCTGGCAGCATGTATAAGCATAAAAACCCAGCTGTATTGTGCACACGCCTCCTCATATCAAACACTTTTTTTGTTTTTTGATAGAAGATGAAATCTATAATTTAATTCTTGTCACTTCACTGTCCTTTTTCAGCCAGATGGATACGCTGGCTGCAGAGACAGCAGAGTCCAAAGTGCCAAGCAGCTGTCTTACATTATCTGCCACAATAGAGACTACAGTATGTATACACCTTTTATTTGTTCTAGGGTTACAGCAAATCACACTTGATTAAATATAATAGAAATAAAGTTATCAATAAGCCATGAATAGTTTCTGCATGGAATTAAATATGACTTATGTTTCTAAGAAATATAAAGCTAAAACTGTGCAAAAAGTGATTTTTTTTTTTTTTTTTTTTTTTTTTTTGGTTTATCGAGCCACTGTTGCTGCAACTGAAGTGCTAGTCCTTTTTTGTCTTTGTGAAACAGAGCTATTGTCAATTGCTCTGTTCCCCCCCTTCCCCAGCGAAGCCCAATACAGATTTTTATGAGGCATGAAATACTTTTTCCCTTGGCTGGTTTGTTTATTATGCACATATTTTCTTTAAAAGCCCTACAGGAAAGTGTAATAGGGTTTAAATGACACTCATTTTGTGAAAGCTTATTGCAATGAGAGCACTTTTGAAGTATTTGTTTATACATGTACCTTGTTATTCTTCACTCCATTTTCCTGTGCATGTATTTATGTAGTCAAATATAATGAATACATAGATACATTTTAAAGGGGGCTGGGTGAAAGTTATTTTAGTGCCTTCCTAGCAATGACAGTACTTATTTCGTAGTCAATTGCACAGACATTTTGAATTACTGTCTAAACTCTTTGAAAATTTGATTTCCTCATTATTTCTCCTTTTTTTTTCTCTTCCACTTTACACAATATAAACTAGGCCAAACCTGGAAAATATTTTGTCCGTCACACTAGTTCTGAGTTGGATGGAGACACACTACAGGGCGGGATAAGCACCAGGGATGGCCAGGAGCAGGAGAGGCACTTGTGTCATAAATCAGCGCCATGGCTCATTTCCGAGTGGCTGTGGAGTAAAGCTCAGAGTGGCGCTGAAGTTGCAAGTTATAAGGGAGAAGAGGTTTGGTCAGGGGATGCCAGCCTCCAGCAGACAAGTGTCCTGGGCCCAGGTGATGGATGCAGCACGAAGCCAGAGGGGAATGCTAACGAGATCAAAGGCGTCGTGGCTGACTGCTGCAAGGAGAGACCTGGCTCTGGTGGGAGCTCATTAGGCAGCATGTCCCACCTGCAGAGCAGCAGAGGAACAAGCTCCACGTCTGTCCTTCCACAGACCAGCACTCATTCTCAGCTCGACAAAAGGCCTCTCGGCAGTCAGGCAGCCTGCTGTCCACCTGAAGAAACTACCTTCAAAGGCCAGTGTGGCTGTGGAGAGATGGATGGATCAGGAGGTTTGGAGGAGATCCCGGGAGTGTGTGAGACCAAGACGGCAGCAGCCATGATGCAACACTCAGGGCTGGGCTCTTTGGTCAGCAGAGCTTCTTGGATTGTCCAGGATGCAGGGCGTCTCCTTTGGAGCTCCCCCACAGTAATGCAGCAAGTCAGGGAAGAGGGACTACAGTCTATTGGGGCCCGCTGGTCCAGTCATGTTGTCTCTCTGGTCAGGGAAAGTAATGTTCTGTCTGTAGTGAGGGACAGCCAGGTCTTCTCCATGGTTAAAGGAAGCTTGGTTTTCTCTTTGCTGAAGGATAGTCACATTTTTTCCATGGTGAAAGACCTACCTCTCATACAGCACATCCAGATGGAGATAACTCAAAACTTTCAGCCTGAGGAGGCAGCTCAGATGATTCAAGGCTGCATTATTCCTGACACCACACGACTCCTAGTCCCGACACCAACACAAACCTTTTGCAGGGCAGAAGAATTGCCAGATAGTGTGCCACTAATCCCAAAAGATATGTCGACAAGGAATAAGAGTATTGGTGATCTGCGGTTACCACAAGAGCAAGACATGGCTGATATTCATGTAAAACAGGGAGACAAACTGGCTACACAGCTATTGGCAGTGAAACTCATTGGTGAGCCAGAGTTTTCCCATGCACCTGGAGACAAACTGATCGCAGAGCTCTCGCCAGTAAAACACATCGGCGAGCCAGAGGTTGCTCATGCACCTGGAGACAAAGATCAGGCATTGGAGAACTCCAGGACTGTGCAGAACAAAAACAATGTCAAAATCTTTACTCAAACATTGATAGAATTTCCTGATTCCCTTTTGAAGCTGCAAACTCTGCCATTGCCAGACATGATGGACACTTTACAGTCTATCATCTCCACCTCGGTGCTCACCTTCCAGAAGATTGTTGCGCTCTATTGGCTGAATGTTGCTAAATGCAGCCAACCTGAGCCCCGTCCTGCCCTACTGATCCTGGCGGAGACTGGCCTCTACACCCTGACCACTGACTCTGGCCTCCTGGCTGTGTTCCATCAACTCCCCTTGTTGCAGCTGAAAGAGGTGCAGATGGGCTTAGCAGGCCACAGTCTGCGTTTGATGAGCACTACAGAGGAGAGCATCCTGGGTGTCTACACCCACAGCCAGCAGCTTACCAAAGAGCTATGCTGGGCCATACTTGGTGTCACCTGCCCTGGGGACAACAGGGTCTCTCAGCACCCACTGCTCCATGGAGACTTGATGAAGTTGTCTTTAGACTGGAATACCTGTGTACCTGACCTGCTGCTGGATGCTGGTTTAAGGGTTCGCTGCCAGTTTCAGAAAAGTCTTGCTGATCTGGTTTACCTTCTTCATTGTAACTTGGATCAAAAAACAGTAACTCTGGGAGAAGTGCAGCTGCTACTATGCACAGGTGTAGGGGTGTGCATCAGCCCCAGTAGCCACACTGAGGCTCTGGCCCAGCTTTTTCTTACTGATACCCACCTTGGCCTAGTGCAGGAGGATGCTGTCTTTCACCCGACTCCACGCTCTGTCACCATAGTGCCCTGCTGTCCCCAATTCCATCACTTAACTCTCCGCCAGCGCTCAGATGTGCGCTGCGTGCTGGTGCATGATGAAGACAAGCGCGGAGTTGTCAGACTGGATGTAATCCTGGCAAATGTGGGGGGCAGGGGTCACCCTGAAAGCGTGACTAAGGCAGCTACCCCGCCTGCAAAAGCTTCAAATTCATCCCGGAATGCAGAAGTGTGGAAATTAACTTTCCGTTGCTCCTCTGAGGCCGCCTGCCTGATTAATCACTTGTCAAATGTCTGATCAAGGACTAAACAGCCAGTAATGAACAGCCCAGCTTGAAAACTCTCACTCACAGAGAGCCAAAAGTGCATCCCAACCAGACAACGCAAATTACATCTTCACTGGCAAACGACAGTGAAAACTATGACCTAGTTTGAAGTTTCCGTATTGATTTGTTTCTCTAGAAGTTTTTGTCATGTTAATAATGCATGGCTTTAGCACTTTTATCTTTAAAACCCTTGAATTTCTTTGTTCTTGCATTGTTATTGTTCTTTAATCACTAGCCACCCTAATTAAATAATTAAGGGTTGAAGGTTCAACATTGAGGAATAAAACATGTTTGTACTGGTGTCATTTGTTTCATAGGCATACTATTGTTTTTTAATATAAAGGATCTTAAAATACAAATCCCACTAAATTATGTCACTGTCATGTTTATTAAATTGTGTGTATATAAATGTATGTCAAGTTAAGGTTTTTATTTAAAAATAGATTTAATGAAATGGATGTGTGAATGTTTGTTAAAATAAAGAAGTTAAATCCACTGCTGCTCTGAAGTTGTTAACCACTTAGAATGCAGATAAGCTCTGATAGTTGAGCTTTTAACTTGGGAAAACAAAGGAATTCAGAATCTGATGCATTTCACTGCTTTGTGTAATATTTTGTCTTTCTATCATCTCCGTCAGGCTTTCTTTCTCTTCCTACCCTCCTCTCTTGTTAGCTTTGGCATAGGCTCCTTTTTTTACTTTCAGCCTCTTCCTCACTGTATCTGTATTACACTCGTATTATTGAACTCGCCACTGGATATGCACTTACATAAAGTCTTAGTATCTGAGGTCAAGGTGGACCTTCTTTGTAGATACTACCTGCACAATTGCTCATTGGGTTTATTGCTGCCAATCAAAATTAGTCTCACTCCAGGACAAGACGTGTTGATTGTATGAGAACTGCTTTAAATTTTGAAAAGGTTGATCATGCCACATCTCAGAAAGAACTTGAGTCAGATTCCCACCTCAAGAGTTGGAGCCAAAGACATTTTGCACCTCGTCATGACTGAGTGACCCCATCCAGCATGGAACATTACAGGGGCAATATAGTGCAATCAGTTCTCTTGTCTGCTACAGCATGAGGGATGGAGATTTCTCCTTGAACGAAGAAACGCATCACACCTTGTAGCAGTGAGGTTTGAGCCAGGATGAAGGCTCAGGGATGCAAAGGGTTGTTTTTCTCAAGACGGTTAATTAGCATTCAAACATCTCCTGAATATAATGCCGCCTTGTGAATAAAACACAAAAGGCAGACAAATCAAAATGAGGCTAGTTTAATATAAAATGCAGATAAAACCCTAAATTGGAAACGAAAGGTTCAGCAAGCCATCCGGTGGTTATTAGTGATTTAGAAGTATCAGTGATTGTTCTAACCATGTCATGTTAAAATGGGCAGTTGACTAACCTCTCAATAATCATTCCGCCTCCCCAGTACCATAGGTGACGCCTGCAGTATGCTGTTTTGTGAAACAATTATTTGGGAATGTAAATCGAGGGGTTGTTGGTAATCTTTAATGCTACCAGTAAATTATTTCTCAAAACTCAGAGTTTAGGAATTTATTTTTGATTTATTTTCACTGCAGATCTGCTATTCCATTAGTTCACTGGCTGGTTTGTGTCTGAAATAGGCCAAAGCTCTTCTTGGGCACAGCCTGTTTAAGAGGAAGTGCTCACTCTCAGACAGCAGCTACACATACCCACTGGCAGGCTCTGAATCTCTAATCATTACTCTGTGTGATTTCCCACTGGGTTATCCGGCCCTAATATGCACCGTCATTGACAGCACATAACAGGATAATTTGTTTACCACCTCCTTTGGAAGCATGTGAACGTGACCCAGTCAGTTCTCTTGTTGCTTAGCTGTTGATGGGCATAATATTTTTATGTCAATCCTGATCATTCTGCCTGCCCATAGCATCCACAAAAATTCAGTGATTCACTTATTTTTTCAGAGGTTTTGAAAGCTAATCCACAACCTACTGCTTAGGTGTCAATTGGTCCTGAATGAATATAGTTTTGTAATCAAACTTAAACCCACTCTCAACCCAAACATCTTAAGCCAAGAACTCATCTTTCAGAGAAGCTGGCTTCCAAATTTAACCTGGTAATGGCCTTTGAAAAAACCGATCAGGGAAAAACATGTTATAATGCTGGTGGTAAGTTTGCCCTGTATTGCAAAGACAAACTCCTGTGTGGAAAAAGGCAATGTGTGCATTGGACCAAATACTGAAATGCAAATGCTGTAATTTTAAAATGCACTTTTCAGTTTGAAAACCAACAGTTTATAACTTAATTGCACTTGAACAAACAACTTCACTCAATACTGATGCACAATGTTTTGTGGTCATCTGTAAATTCATTGTTGTACATATTCATGAAGATAAGATATCAACATATTGTTTTACATATAACACACACACACACACACACACACACACACACACACACACAGTATGTACATTTTGGAATTTTTGAATAGGTCTCTTAGAGAATCAACAGTGCACAGTAGGCGATATGGGAGGATGCTGTCCCCCTTGTCTGACTCATTGATCTTTTCTCTGACTGAGGTTTGTGCAAGTTAAAATCTATGGCCCCGACCACAGCTAGTGTCGATTCACCTGTAGGCCACGAGTGCACATTGGAAGCAGACATTTGTTTTGCTTTTTCTCTGTTGAGATGCCGGGGGACTACTGCCTCACTTCAACAAGCTAACTACTTGCAGCTTGTGCCAACATGTTTATTCTAGGCTCTGGTGCTTGTGTGTGCTTTAACAATGACGGTTAACAGCTAGCTTGAGGTGCGTGTAGCCAGATATTTCAATGTTCTTCACAGTGTTAATGAGCTTCTCTTGGTACTTTCACGCCTTCTGGTATGAAGAAAAAAAGTTAGTGACTTTTTTTTTCATTTTCAACACTGACAGTTAAGTACAGGATGCTGTATATCTTTATGGTGATTTTAGACATTTCTTCGACTTGTCATTGCAGGAAAATCATAATATTAATTATGGCGTAGTTTAATTAAATGAGCCAGTAAACACAGGTCTAGACTTGGAACATCTAAATGGAAGTAACTCGGGCTTCTGCTATAAACTTCTAAAAGTCAGTGTAGTATGTCGAAAAAAAGCCATTAACAAGTATAGTATGTCAAATAAAAGGGCCAGTCTGAACTGGGAATTAAACCTGGGTCAGACTCTGCGTTGACTACTTGCTGGTTGCCTTTTGGCAGCAGTGCTAACCACTGAGCCAGTGTGCCACAAAGGAATTTATGTAGAAAACATTATTAGCATAGTATATAAAAAAAAAGTGCTTCAAAAAAGTCATAGTATGTCGAAAAAAGACAAAGTGTAGTATGTACAAAAAAGTCATAGTATTGTATGTGGAAAGAAATGATATGAAAAGTGCCAGCCTGGACTGGGTATCAAACCCGAGTCAGAAGTATAGTATTGGTATAGTCTAGTGGTATAGTCATGGTATAGTATGTTGAAAATAGTCATAGTATAGTATGTCGAAAAAAGTGATAAAAAAGTCATAACAAAGTCATAGTATAGTATGTCGAAAAAACACATTAAAAAGTCAGTGTTGTATATCAAAAAAAGTAATGCAAGTGATAGTATAGCATTTCGAAAAAAGTGATTTAAAAAGTCATAGTATTGTATGTCGAAAAAGAATCTCATGAAAGGGCCATCCTGGACTGGGTGTCAAACCTGGGTCAGACTCTGCATTGACTACTTACCTGTTGGTGGCAGTGCTAACCACTGAGCCAGTGTGCCACTGTAGAACTTATGTAGAAAACATTAATAGATAGCATGTAAAAAATAAATTAAAAAAAGCCATTAAAAAGTCATAGTGTGGTTTGTCGAAAAAAGTGATCAAAAAGTCATAATATTGTATGTCGAAAAAAACGTCATGAAAAGGACCAGCCTGGACTGGGTATTGAACCTGGGTCAGACTCTGCATTGAATAGTTGCTGGTTGCCTGTTAGTACTGTATCAGCGCTAACCACTGAGATAGTGTGTCCCCAATGCATTCATCTTGAAAACAGTAATAGCATAGTATGACTTCAAAAGTCATAGTATGGTATGTCAAAAAAAGTGATAAAGTCATAGTATGTCAATGTCATAGTATATAATGTTTAAAAAAATAGTATATAGTACATAGTATATCTAAAAACATCATAGCATAGTGTATTGAAAAAAGTCATAACAAAGTCATAGTATAGTATGTCGAAAAAGAACATTAAAAAGTATGTCGAAAAAAGTCATGCCAGTGATAGTATAGCATGTCAAAAAAAATTATTAAAAAAATCATAGTATTGTATGTCGAAAACAAACGTCATGAAAAGAGCCAGCCTGGATTGGGTGTTGAATCTGGTTCAGACTCTGCATTGACAACTTGCTTGTTGGCAGCAGTGCTAACCACTGAGCCAGTGTGCCACCCAGGAGTTTATGTAGAAAACATTAATAGCATAGTATGTTAAAAAAAAACAAAAAACAAAAAACCCATAGAAGTCATAGTATGGTTTGTCGAAAAAAGTCTAAGTATAGCATGTTGAAAAAAGTGAACAATGACTTCATGTTCAAAACAATAATAGCATAGTATGTCAAAAAAGCCATTAAAAAGTCATAGTATGGTTTGTCGAAAAAAAGTGATAAAAAAGTCATAATATAATTTAGTATGTTGGAAAAAGTAACTAAAAATTAGTAGTCGTATAGTATATCGGAAAAAGTCATAGTATAGTATGTCAAAAAACGTGATAAAGTCATGGTATATGAAGTTACAGAAAAAAGTCATATGACCTGGAATGGGTATTGAACCTGGGTCAGACTCTGCATTGATTACTTAATGGTTGCCTGTTGGAGCAGTGCTAACCACCGAGCCACTGTGCCACCAAAGAATTGAAGAGTTGAAAACAGTCATAGCATAGTATGATAAAAAAAATCATAGTATAGTATGTTGAAAAAAGTGATAAAGTCATATGTCGAAAAAAGCCATTAAAAAGTAAAAGTGTAGTATCTCGAAAAAGTCAATGTGATAAAGTCATAGCATAGAATGTGAAAACAATCATAGTATAGTATATAAAAAAAGTCATAGTATATATATGTCAAAAAAGTGAAAAAAGTCATAGTATAGCATATCGAAAAAGTCATTGTACAGTACGTTAAATAAAGTGATAACAAAGGCATACTATATTATGTCGAAAAAAGCCATCTAAAAGTCATAGTATTGTATGTTGAATAAAAGTTATGAAAAGGGCCAGGTCGGATTGGGAATCTAACCTGGGTCAGAGTCTGCATTGCCTACTTGCCGGTGCTATTTGGAGCAGTGCTAACAACTGAGCCACTGGGCCACTAAAATAAATTATGTTGAATACAGTCATTGAGTGTTATCGGCTTTGTGGCATACTGTATTCCCTCTGAAGGTTGTTGCTGATTTTGGAGGTTTTGACTATGATGCAAGCTGAGGTCTCCAGTAGAGGATAATATTGTACAGTACATGGTGAAGTCATTATGGCTTTTGACTCATTACATTCACATTTTCTCCACATACCTCAATTACATATAAACTGCTGAGCTCCTTTGGTCTGTGCTACTGCTACACTCTGCTGCACCAATTACCATATAAAGCTTATACACCCATGTACTAATGGTTCGCTGCTTATTAAGCTACATAACAGTTCATAAAAAGATTATCTGCTCCAACCCATAGATTTGTGCAAGTAAACACTAAGTAGCCTACCTGCTGATGTGCGCTGTCATTTATCCATCTCATTTCAGTAGAAGGTGCATTCCCCTCATGGTCACAGACCCCAACATAGTAGATTCCATAATGGTTGTCGGGCTCTGCATCTAATGTGATTTTGGGGCGAAAGTTAGTATAGTTTACTAAGTTAATATAGCAAGTATAGATCCCAAGTATCAGCTCTGTACATATTCACCTTATATTCAGTTTTGGTATACATTGTTTTTATTTAAAGAAATTAACAAACTCTTCTGCATAGATATGAAACGTTTGAAGTAGTAAGTCAGAGTGCAATGTGCGTATGTGTGATGTGAAAAGTAGGTCTTCTGCATATGTTCAATAGTAGATAAAAACCAAAGTCACACCAGAACTCTCTTTTTGAAGGCTTTATGTCAAGGACACTTTTTCAAGTTCAATTCCAGCTGAGTGGAGGTCTTTTAAATGTCCAGTTTCTGAATCCCCACTGTTTTAAATTAATTTCACTCAAAAGCAGCACAACATAATTAACTTCATCGCTTTACTCGCATCTAATGAAGGCGAGTGTTTGCCAGCAATGGCAGATTTTATTCAGGCCTCTGATGGAACGTGTTGGGGATGAGTCTCAAAGGAGACAGGACACAATGGCGCCCTGAATGTCACTGGCATCTTTGAGCGGCGCTCATTTGTGAATGTCTGTCCATGAGCCAGAGAAAACTCCCTGGCCTCTAGAAGGATACGTTCGTCACACATTGTCATTTTTAAATTGGACTCCATCTCTCCCTGCCCACCCCTGCTCAGTTTTGGACCTCACATGAGCTTCATTAGCATTTGCAGGAACTGCGAGACATTTACCACCATGGATGGTGACAGATTTCACAAGCTCAATTTTACTGTTGCCCTGGGGGGTAAGAGGCAGTGCTCACCATCTGTTGATTGTGACTGTACCCGGCACTTCCATAAGAGGCTGCCTTTCTGCCATTGCTAACAGTCCAATGACAGTTCTGGTGTCTACACAACAAATACGTTAATTGAGATTGTTTTTGAAGGTGAGGTGTAGTTTGACTATAGTTTTTGTAGTATTTCTTGAGTGCATAACAAAGTTATTTCATGTCAAAAATTTACTTTGAAGCTTCTTTTTTTTAAACAATTGGTATGTGAGCAAAGACACTGGATTTCGATTTTTATGATTGGCTCCTCTGGGTGATGCGAATGAGAGTTTTGAGCTTATTACTTTAACAGAACTTTGACTTAGTTTAGTTAAGATATTCAACCATATTGCTCGTGGGTACAGGTCTGTTAAAAGAGAATTCCGGTCGATTTCAACACGTAGCTCTGTTGTTTGTAAATGTGGAGTGCTGTCAGTAGTGAGAAAAATGAAAACAATCGGTGTTGCCTACACCGTGTTATCCTCCTGCTAACGTTAGCACCCAGGAGGCTGAAACAGGGCAAGTTTTAAATGTGCTTTTAGCCTCTTAACATGTTCGAAATGTCATTACAAGTGCCTACCCATGTGAAGTGATTCCTTCCGAGTGAACACAGTGAATCTGACTGCAGCAGATGTGAAAGAAATGCATAAAATGTGTGCTAATTCAGCTCTGTTTAGTTCCAGTGTTGAGAAGGCAAGACGAGTGCTTAGGGACCGTCTACAAACTACAACACCGAAAAGACATCACTCGCTAACTGACAGCACTCTAAATTTACAAACAACAGAGCTACGTGTTGAAATCGACCGGAATTCTCCTTTAATTACCTCATTTTCTTTTTGACATAAAAAGCTAACACATGCACAGTATAACACAGTAGCAGAAAGAGATGGAACTTCTTCTACATATTCCACAAAATAAACTTATAAAGGAGTTAAATAAGACATTTTCTATAAAGAAGAACCATACAATGTTTTGGTTCACTGAATTATATTGGTTTACTACGACAGGAAATGTTTTCGACTTCTTTTTATAGGATATGACTTTTTGTGTTTGGTACCAACTGAAACATGTTAGTATTTTTAAGATGAAGATTTATTTATTTATTTATTTAAGAGAACAATGCACATTAACCAACATTTCTTTAAATGTGCCAGTGTTTTTCAACAAAGGTTTGTGGTTCTCTAAACCTCGGGCCTCTGACTGTTATTTATGGGGGTCCAGTCAAAAAGCCAGCTCATTGTAAATAGGCGAAGGGACTAGTGGATGATAAGTATGGTTGATAGATGATGTTGCTACTTGTATATGCACCTCATGTCAGCATGGTTCATTTAGAAAGACTCTGGCACACTTCTTATTTAGTAGCAGCTGGGTTTCAACTTCTCACTTCATTATGAAGCAAATGATTGTGCCACCGCTATGCTAATGATTATTCAATTGGGGCTAAAGTCAGTGGAGCACTGTTAAATTAGATTAGTAAATTGTCCATAAGAATAGTCTGAGTCGTCCTCTTTTCACTCGCTTCTTCAATTCTCCGAGGTTCCATTGTTACTCTACATCTGAGGGTGGAAGCATGAAGTTAACACAGGACTGTCTGTGTGACCAGGTGAATCTTAAGCAGGCTCACAATATGTGGTGGCTTCAAATCAAGAATGCGCTTTATTATTCCTGCTTTTGTGCCTCATGTTCAGCTGGTCCAATTCAAATTAACACAGGGAAACCGAAAGTGGCAGTGCCTCACATCATTCATGAGTGAGTCACTGATTTCATTTACACAACTGCACTGATGTGGTTCATTCTGTTAAAGTCACAAAAAG
Organism: Sander vitreus; assembly: GCF_031162955.1. Taxonomy (NCBI): domain Eukaryota; kingdom Metazoa; phylum Chordata; class Actinopteri; order Perciformes; family Percidae; genus Sander; species Sander vitreus. The sequence continues at coordinate 12,111,163 of NC_135871.1, read as the reverse complement.
TAAACTACCTACTGTGTATAGGATGGACAAGGAACGTCAATGAGCAATCACCGCAGTGTTGTTGTATAGACTGATATTGTTCAATAATGGGATTTAAATCAGACGTTGTGTACTCAGGTATGTACCTGAGATTGATGTTCCAACTGCATACAAGAAAAAAGTATTATTTATCATTACGGGTTATCAAGTAATTAACCTCCAGCAAAATGCAACAACCCTGATAAATCTCTGCCATGGGTTATAGAGGCCAGTAATTATAACACATAACGCCATATCTTCACAATAGAGATGAGTCAGCTACTTAATTAGAGAACAACAGAAATAGAGGTAATGTATCACAATTGCAATTTACTGTAATAATAGTAGTGTGTCATTTGGCTTGACAAAAAGCCTTGTAATGCTGATGTACTGTAGCACCGTCCTCCATCGCTGAGCAGGTGAATTAGTTGGAAATATTGTACCAAAGCAAAAAACAAAACGGAATCAAATCAGAGTTACAAAGTAGCTAAAGAAAACCTGAAACTCCAAAGCCCAAAGTAATCATTCATAATTGCTATTGATCAACAACCCTATCAAAGCATTGCTGATATAGCACAATCATTTGTGCAGTAGGACTGAAAGAAATCAAACTCATTGAAGTTTATCACCTTGCAGTGCAACAAATTAGCGCTCTCAGAAACAATCCTTCGTGCTACATTTGGCTGGCACCAGCAGATGAAGTGCTGCAGTGGTGATGGTATGCTATCAGCACAGCTTTCTCCTCTGGGGCCTGACAAACACGACATTTACGGCAAGCCCTCTGACAAACAGGACAGGGCTGTTTTCCAAACCTGCTGCATTTTACTTTTATGGGAAGCGGGCGGAGCGGTGACAGGAGGAGTGAGTCCAGACTGCTGATGCTGGCGATGTTGAGCTCCATCTCCACACCTCCTCTAGGCTTCCAGCATGGTGCCATTAATCAAGCTCCAGAAGTTAAGTGTTACTGGAGGCATCGCTGTGTTATAAATTGCATGGGAAATACATAATTAGTTAGCAACACTTCTATTTTACAGTCATACCGTATTCAGTTGGGGATGCATTTTGTTCCAATTGCTTTTCTGCAAGGATAATAATCACTGCTTTGGACCAGAAGTAGTGCTGGCTCACCTGATGCAAGTGAGACCAAAAAATACTTTGAAGCCCTATGGGAGTCACTGAAAAGCAGAGAAGTAGAATAACACGTCTGATCGTTGAGCTTCTCTTTGCCCTCTCAGATGTCTTTCATGTGTGTAAATAGCTGTATAGATGTCTGTCCCTGCTCTCTTCGTCAGTGTCACAAAGCTAGCCTCAACTGAGTCCTAGCCAATAAAAGCAATTTTCTCTAGGACACACACACACACACACACACACACACACACACACACACACACACACACACACACACACACACACACACACACACACACACACACACACACACACAGGTTTCTTGATAACTTTCTGATTCCCTTTATAACTTTATAAACACCTTTGCAAAGTTTTTGTATTTCCATGCTGGTTCATAAAGTTGTGTGTTCCATATTTCATCCAAGTGCTCTGATATGCCTGTTCTGCTTTAAGCAAAAATAATGAAACAAGGAGTGAATTTGCTCATTATTCCCCGTGTCTTTGGCCCATCCTCGGCACCTTAACCCAGACGGGGACTATTTCCATGTAATTGGTGCTGGTGTTGTTCCTGTTGCCATTTAATATTTTTGATATGGCCCCGCTTTCTGAACAGAAGGAACAGGGTGCAAAGTGTCCCTCACTACAGGCGGCAAATTACTCCTCAGAACTCCACTAACACCCCTGTGCAACGCAGAGCTGCCGTAAAGACAAAACAATTTGTCCAACATGAATAGGCTCCCTAGAGACTGTCTTAAGTGTTAAATGACCTGGGTGAACCCAATACTAATCCGCGGCTGGGAGTTATTCAGGCTTGGATGGCTAACACTTATACCCTCTGCGCAGCCATTTGAAGGCTGTTTATGCAAATTCAAGGTGATCTGATTTTTCTCATGGCTTAGTTTACTGTCTCTTTCAGCCCCCTGGAGACTGCAGTCACTCCAATCACTCTCACTCCCTGCCTACACTGATATGTCAGTGTGAGTATGCATGGATATAATGTAATACTGTGTTTCACTTAATCAAACCTCTTGAGTTACAGTATAAATTATTCAGGGCTTTATTGACATTTTAAAAATCCCAATGAAAATGTCAAACTAACAGAACAAACATGACACCATTAAGCGTACAAGTCCGAAAACTATGTTACACATTCAGAGAATATGTGTCGTATTTTGTGCACACACACATAAAGTGTTGACACATTTGAGCACAGAGAAATCAAATTTGAGACCTTAAGCTAAGAAAGTATTTAAAAAAAAAAAAGGTTTGCTTACTGACTATTAAAGCTTCTTTCTGCACGGGTAAATCTGTGTAGTGCATTGTTTGTAGAGTACTATTGTTCATACAGTAGGGGGCAGCAGTGAGCCATGGGTTGTACATCAGGTTTGACTTCCTACCTTTCTCTTCTCCCTCTCTCTTTTCTCATAAACAGAATTGTGGTCTGCCCTCCAGACATCTGCTCGGTTGTAAAGGGAATGAATAAATAAAAACAAAGGCCTATGAATGGCGCTCCAAGAATTTATGTTCCATGAAAACATATATTCTGTTTCAATATTATAATCCTTATTGGTACATTTATTGTTTGTGTCAGCGTTTATGTTTAAGTACATCCGTGTTGTTGTGTTATGTCTTTGTAAAATGAAAAGGGAAGGTAACGTATAGGAGGAAAAGAGAGGCCTAAGGAGAGTTTGGCGAGTAAGGATGGAGTGAAGTTAGGAAAGAAAGTATGGCGTGACAGCCAGTCACTGTACAATACAGAGCACAGATCATTAATTAATGCTGCAGAGAGTGTGAAGAGAATCGATTCACCCACTGAGCACGACACGCACTAACACCCACCTCTAACAGGCATAGTGGGGGGTAGTTGGGGTGGTGGTGGAGGAATCCACACTCCCCTTGTCAGTTCACCTCCATTGTAATCACTTCTAATTGTTTCTAATGGCATGCAGTAAATATCTGGAGGGAATAATTCAATACACCCATACCTCCTGGTTTTTCTCATCAGGTTCCTTTCTGTCTGTCATGCTGTGGTTTTTTTGCCAATTCAGTTCCTCCCTTAGTGAGTGCTGGAAGCCTTGATTAAAGCTACATTGTGTAAGAATTTCTCCCATCTAGCGGTGAAATTATATATGACAACCAACTGAATATTACTTTCTAGCCCCCCCCCCCCATTCCGAGCGCATTTTAACTCCTATGGTGGCCGTATTATTCCAAGAAGTACGACTTCGTCCGTGAGTGTTCCTTCCAGTGTAATAATAGTTTTATGTTTTTTTGCTAACATCAGCTATCAGGTTCCCAAACATATGCAAGCTAATGTTAGTAAAGTATCAGTGCTATCGTTATTCTGTATATTGTTTCAAAATAATAGTGTAAGGCAATGTTTACAGCGTAGGAGAGAAGCAAGAGAGGTTTGTGTTTTTAATATATTTCTCTGAGCAGTATGAACAATCATGTCAATGAAACCGAAATTAGCTCTTAGTATCTCCATCGTTTACACGCAGCTGTTCTAGCCGTAGCTAGTCTGTGTTACAATTCCATTACGTGAGTTGTCTGCCAGGGAAATCACGACACATATGATTATGTTCATGTTACAAAGTAGACAATCTTTTTTCATCATTGAAGCGAGGAAAAGTATCCTAGATGTCATTCTAGCGTTATGCACAACCATGCTATAGTTAGTCAAGCAACTATAAAACTTCGAATTTACACAAGTAGGCAGAATTACCTTTTGAGAAGAAAGCAGGCAACTTCGCTTTTTAAAATCTTGCTCCTCTTTCCATCTTGGAAAAGCCACTCCAATATTAACTTTGGTCTTGTTGCTTTGCCTGTCGCGTTGTCGTTTTAATTCTCTTTTTAACTTCCTTGGCGACTCCGTTATCTTCTCCCCCTCCCTGGCATTTGTCATGGTGCCACTGAGTGTAAAAGCGCAAAATGCAGAGGTATGTCCCTCTTTGGCTAATGTAGTTTAAAGATGGAGGCGCAACATGGCGGCCGTCATTCGAGCGAGTCGCTCGCATAGACAGTATATAAACTGGACCAACAGATCCCGTTGCTCTGGACGGAGACCAGTGAAGGATATTAGAAGCACTTTTCCAGTGATGGCTGAGCGTTACTGCGCAGCCTCCAACTGAGAGTGACGACATAGATGTGACGTGTGATGATGTGTGAGCAAACTGTCTGAAAGTTGTAAGTCTTCTGGTAGCTGTGCCAAGAGAAATCTCAATCATTCCGAATATTGCAGAGACGGAGAGCATAGGTATACATAAGGAGATAACATAGGCACAGGCTAATTATTGCTAACTAAAATGCTAGTTAACATTAGTAATTACACTTAAACAGCTAATGTAAGTCAAAACTGCCTGCAATCTTCTCCTGTACTGTACGGTAATTTCTCTACTGTGCGACAGTAAGTCGCGTGGTTATGAGCCTATTTTTATAAAAACGTCTGCTACGGAGCCATAACGTGAGGTACAAGATAATGGAGCTTTTTATACATTGTCGTGTTTCTTTAGAAATAAACAATGGACAAATAGAGTCTTTAAACACTTCAGATGCAAAGTTATTCGCTGTCAAAGTGACGTCAAAATGAATGGCAGTCAATGGAATACTAACGGCAGGTGATGGCTTGATAGCATCAAAATGGCGCCATAGGAGCTACGCGTTGTTGACAGACGCTTACCCCCTTGGTCGCTCGTATGTATTCTGAATGATTCTGAATGGCAGATTCTACGCATACGAGAATACTTTGATTAGTTGGTGGAAGTAATTACACAGGAAGTAATTGCACATATTGGTGAAAGAGCAAAGAGTTTTTTTGCTAAGAATCAACTCAAAAAATTACACAATGGAGCTTTAAAGTAGTTGTTTCTTAAGTGGATTTTTTTGTTATGCTTCTGTTTTGTGTGTTCACTGAGCCTGTGTTATCAGTACACATGGAGGGGTGTGTGTGTTCCTGTCAGGGGATGACAGCTGGCCCTCTCTGCCCCCTGTCACAAAGAGGCTGTGACTGCTGGAGTGTGACCAGCCTCTTGCCCGTTTTACACCCCCCTCCTCCACCCCTACAGCCTGGCCTGCCCTGCTACTTTGCTTGTGGCCCTCTCTCTCTTTAGATCCGCACTACATATGGGTCTGGTCAGCCATGAAAACCTGCTCAGCCCAATTAGAAGCAGCCGCCAGCTGGGCTTCCCATCCATTCTTCCATCCCTCCTCTCTGGCCCAGCCACGTCCTTCTCTGGTCTCCTCCTGTGGCTTCACGCTCCAGCATCCCACAATCAGAGCCTCTCTCATGGCCATAATCACGCCAAGCTGATGAGCACACTGTCCCTGGCGCGTGGATGGAAGCAGCGATTTGTGACGCGTCTCCTGTATGCAGACCATGCATGCACATCCATGCTATTGCATCTACACATACTAAGGCAGACAGATGCATGCTGTGATGAAGGGTCCACAGTCTCCCATGCCAAATGCTGTGTTTTGTCTCTGGCCTCACCAGCTGGTTTGGACCAAATGACTGGAGAAAATAAAGCAGTGTGTTATTGAGTTCATATCTCAGTGGCTGGACTGGATGCTGGTTCTGCTCATTTCTCACCCCCTCAAAACACATTCTGGCTTTATAGAGGTAGAATGTGGCTGGAGGAATTAGGTATCATTAAAAATGTCTGAAACAATCAGGGCTTGCTAGTAACTGTGGAATAAGGGTATTCACTTTTTCAAAATGATTTCTTGTATGACTGGAATAGTTTTGCATTCTGGCTTTAAATTCATTACTTTGTATTCACTATCGCTCATGGGAATATGATATGGAAAAGTCTTTCAGTAAAAAATGACAAAGTCATTTATTGAGTTTAAAAAATTATTTTCAGCAAGGAAGGTTATTGTTGTTTTCACCCTCTAATGGCTTTTAGGTTATTTCAACTGCCTCACCTGCAGTTCAGGGACCTAAGAGAGGCATACGATGAACATAAGGTTTTGTATAATGCAAAACCAAGAATCACACGAGAATTTCTGTATCGCACGAAAAAGTACTAACTTGCTGATAAATGTCAAACCTTGCTCTCGATGTTTGACTATATGTCATTCGCGCTGAGACGAAACCAAATAATTGGCCATCAGAAAGAGAAATAGATTATGGTTGTGACATATAATTGTGACCTATAATCTTCTATCAAGGTAAAAGTAGTGTACCTTAAATTATTAAACATATGATCAGAAAGACACATCACACACAACCATTTTCATTTTTCTTGTGTCAGCATGCCTCCTGTTATGAGCAACCTCACAAAAGGTTTTGATTCACCATCGTACTTTTAGGGATTCTAAATTACATGGGCTTTGGAAGGTAACCACTCAAAATGGTTTCACTTTTCTGCCTTAGCAACCTCTCTGCTGTCTTCCCTCTTATTCCACTATGTAGCCATCAATCACTGATGTAGGCCTGATTGCACATGAAATGGCTGGATCCCATTTTGAGGTGTGACAGGGGCCTATTTTGCGCTGCTGGCAGTGATGGCTGCGTGTCAGAGCTTGTGACAGGATGCTCTCCGCGCCGTCTCCTGAGGTTTGGGAGTCTGAGGGGCCACCGGCCCCTCTTGTCCTCCTTTTGTAGAAGGTCTCCGACATGGCTTGTTTTAGGCAGAGGCAAAGGCAGTAATTGATTTCTCTCTCCTCTCTGATTCTGCCTGTGGCTCTCAGGCGCTGGCTGCATCTCTTCTGAGAAACAGATTAATAAAAAGACAGAGCGTGAAGTTTATAGCCAACAGTCACAGCGCTGACAGATGGTCAAACCTCACGTTATCAGGGCCCGATAGAAGTCCGGAATGTGGTGGTTAGCTTCTGAATTGGCTTCTGAAAGGATCGGTCATATATATTAGAGCAGGGAGTATTGAACCGTGAAGAGCTGGAGAGATGGGAGATAGTGAGGCGCGCAGACACTGAAGGTGAGAAGGACCTAAACTCACATCTGACAGGCTACATTAATAGATTGGTGAACTGATAGATGCACAGTGGAATGGCGTGATGAATAAACTGATTCAACCACAGAAATTGAATTCTCATTCCTTTTGCTACAGCCAGTGAGAAAAGTTCTTGCAATCTTCAGTGACGTGTTTGAGGTTTATCCGAGTGAATCTCGCAGGAATGAATTTTCGAGTTTACTCAGAACAACAGTATTATCACTTGCTGACTGACCCAATCTAATTATTATAAGCTCCACAAAACAGAATTGAAGTCTTTTTTTTTCACTAAGTCCCCATAATATCAAAAGAACAGAACATTCATCATAATTGTGACCTTGTATATTCCTGTCAGCAAGACTGACTTAATCAATTGCAGAAGTTGTCAGCTGTGACAGGAGGCATTTAGCCTGGAGACAAGAGGGACGGGTGGCATTGACTGTCTACAGACGCTCGAGCCTCTCTCCATTAATGCCGGTGTCTGTTCCAATCCAGACAGCTCGCCTCAGACATGCTCCAAAACTTTGTTTGCCAAGTTTGCTTAATCTCTGCTGTCTTTTTTTTCTTCACTGAGCACAGGAATAAATGAGCCAATTAACAGTGAATGAGAAAATCTCCCTGTATATTGCAGTATGAGGTGTTTAGTGAGTTGCATCTCGCAGAGAAGCTGTGGCGTTCTGTGACAGGAAAGCCTAAAGTGCGGTGTTTGGTGTCATTTTAATCATCTCTATCAGCTCGTTTGAATTGTCAGCACCTCTCTGCCGGGCTCAGGCAATTTGACAATGATGCTAAATGAATCGTATTTATTAATGGAGTTCACACAGGTATGCATCATGAAAATAAACCATCCAATGTTATGCATTCTGAACTGTTTTCTCAGGAAATAATAACTGAAAATCCAGTTTTAATGAGTTATGATTTTGAGGAATATACTGTTATATGTATTTATTCACTTTATTGATAGTGAAGGGCATAAAAAGGACAAAACAGAGGGACTGATGTCAGTCAAACAATGACTGGGAACATTGAAAATATCCCTACATGTTGTCCTTTACCCTCCCCTTGCCCTGAGATGACTAGCGTGTCTTCATCGCTGAATGATTGGTTGCGAAATGGCACATTTAAATTGCATGCTGTGTTGAAGTGATTTTCCTGCCTACCTTGATGCCTATTTTGTTATGGAAATTCATGATACATTAACATAACCAGCAGGAGTTCGGAACAGAAAATAATGAATCCTGGTGGGAAGGAGCAGCGCTCTCCACCCTTATCTGTGAATTAATAAATACACATACAACATGCACCTAAGGGTCACACCATGTACAGTCAAGCAAACAGTTACCACACTTGGCTGTTGCTTATTGTTAACTGAAGGCTTTCCTTAGGGAGAAATTAATGTTATGGCACCCATGTAATAAAGAAATGTGGTTTGCAGCCAGAGGATTCTGAAAGGAGCATGTCACCCTAAACACCTAATGGTCTGATATCCATATTCTGCCTTTCTCAACGGGCAAATCAGCATAGATAATAAGATAGTAATAAGACCACCAACCAGCAGCTATATTACCAGGTTCAGTTTAGCTCACCTGTCAAATGTTTGTAGTCCACCATCACAGCTGTGCTTGCTTTTTAAAAAAAAAATCTCATTCTGTAAAATATTTAATTAATAAATCAACTCATCATAACTTCACCTTCCTTTCGTACATTTTGTCAGCAAATGAGCTGAGCTAAATTGGACACAGTGGTTGGGATGGCTCATTCACTTTTCTCTGGTTAAACTCAATTCACCTGTATTGAATGCACTCAGGGCCTCACTTACTACAGCCTGTTGCTACGGCAACACTTCTCTGAAGCACTGGAGGACTCCAAATGCTCCTTCAGCGCTGACAGGCAAGAGGCCGAAATGCAGAAGCAATCAAGCATATCTGTTTTCTCGTGAAGATGTGATCTCATATTTGTTTGGGAAAGTAGATGTAATTCTTCACAGCATTGTCAACAATCAACAACAACAAATTACAGCAAACCTACCAATATGCCCAGTAATCTGTGTGGAATTTCAGCACATTTATCAATTAAGTTTGTGGCAACTTCTTTGGCAACAGTGACAGTTGCCAAGAAGTTGCCAGGGTTGGGTTAATCACACAGGCAGAGGCTGCTGCCAGCATTAATTTGAATAGCTCTTAAAACAGTGAGTCATTTTGTTGATTGGTGCTGTGAGTTTGCCTGTTTGCAGCGAAACGCATAATATTACCACAATAAACACACAAAATGTCAAACTGGAGATGCTATTTTCTCTCTTTTGGACAAACTAATTCAACATAGCTACTCTTCTGAGAACTGTGCATCACAGGGTTTCATAGGAATTGTTACAACAGATGAATGCAGTTTTTTTTTTACTTGTGACAGTCGAGAAACACTAAGTGGAATATACTGTAGTGTTGCCAACTTGATGGCATTACACGTCCATGATGCCTGGCCGGGGTACTTCTGGTATTGACTTGCCAAAGAAACTGAAATCTGAAAGTGCACCAAAACACATACCTGTATGTGTTGCAACTTGTAGGTGACCATGGATGACTCACATGTGTAAACATATGTTCACACTGCATTTCTCTTTATTTTTCACAGAGTCACAGACTCTGAAAAAAATACACTGTTGAGATCGGTATAGGAGTAAATTATGTTGCTGGTCCATTTGGTGGGGCTTGGTTGTTGACTGATTCTGGGAGTCCGAAAGCCAGCACAGATTTTGTAGCCCAGTTTTAAGCTGTCACTGTGAATTATGTTTCTACAGTAGGAAAAGGGCCTGCATTTATGATGTTTACTCTTCTGGAAGAAGGGTCAAACTCAGATTTAGATGTTTAGACTTGAGAGCAAAACGAACAGTTGATTGGCCAGAGATATTGGAAACCTGACGCTAGGGTCTGGCTAGTCCACACAGCATTCTGGGATGGGAGAGAAATGTGCTCTGGTTTATTGGCATTTCTTTAAACCAATCAGAATTGTCTTGGGCGGCGCTAAGCTCCCCACGGAGCTGCTGCAAAATAGCCTTGGGAAGGAACTTGTTTTGGTGGAACGTGTACGTTCAAAAGTTGTTTTAGTCATGCAACAGGAAACTGAGATTGGACAGATAGTCTAGCTAGCTGTCTCAATTTACCCTGCAGAGATCTGAGGAGCAGTTAACCCTAGTCCTCATAAATCCACCGGAGTTTAAAATTACAACACAAAGAAAGCGGAAGGTAACCCACATCCAGCCGAAAAGAGGGGCATCTGGTGGAATTTCTGGTGGCACTGGAGCAATCCTGGATGTGGAATGTCGTGGATATAGACTACACTGAACCAAGCTTGGTTTTGTTTTGAAAACAGCAGTGAAATGAACTCAAGTCTAGATGTCGCTAGTGTGAATTATCACTAAGGTGTTATTCTGAACAAGATGATGGGACAAAGAGAGAAGAGAACTGCTCTCCTCAACCCTAATTGACTGCTCAGTGATTAAAAAAGCAGAGTTTGACTTGGAATGGATAACTTTATACTTTATGTTCGAGACAGTGGTCTGATCTGTATTATAGCCACAATAATGAGAATTTTCCCTATCACCTGAATCAGCACATTATCAAGTTGATAATGTTCAACAACAGAGAGCGAGAGAGCTAGAATTAGTTGATTAATCCTCTTTCTCTTCTGTTCTCTTGTCATGAGGGGCCATCAGCATGAGACCAGCGCTTTTTTAGTCAGACAACAAATGTAATCTGCATAACCGTCTTGTGCTGGTGGAGTTTAATCGACGTATTCTCACTTGTTCAAAGCAAACTAGCAATGCTGCAACTCAATTTCCTTTCAACATTTCAGTGGCTCTCGCTGCCTTTGAAGACAGACATCCATAATGAATGGCGTCAATTTTCATCCCAATTAGAGTGTTTATCTCGGCTTAGTTCACCTATAGTGTTGCCTTTGTCTCTTGTGGGGGCGATGAATTTTCATGAAGGACAAACACTGTACTTCAGATAAAAAACAGCTTATCTAGTCCTGGGATTTAAAGCTTTAGAGCTGGAATTATTTTTTCTTTTCAATTTGTTTGTGCTGTGTTAACAGCCAGTGTGGCGCCGGGTCGGCATAGTAGTGTGGCGGGAGGGTGGAAGACAGTGGGAGGAGTTAGCAGCAGGAGAGTAGAGGGAAAGCAAAAAGCAGAGACAGAACATGGTAATGCATGTTTATTTAAGAAGAGGTCTGCAGAGCTTTCATCTGTAAAATGGAATAAACAGAGTACATCATATCAGCCCACAGCCGCTTGATAAGACCTGTCAGATAGAAACTTACAAAAACACGGCTTGGTTTATTTAAATGTGTAGATACAGTGCCTTTGAGAGGTTTTTGCAGTGCGAGTGAACAATTTCAGCCGTACAACTGCGATGTAAGCCAGAAAATCCAACACTGTTCAGTGTAAACTAGAACGGCAGGCTGTTCAGTTTGTTATTGTAGCACTGTGTTTTGTATGCAAGGGAGCCGGTGTGTGGCAGCAAGCCTGTGCGATTAAGCTGTTTCCCTTGACACTACCTACTGCTCAAGTTCAGGGAACCCTCCGCTCTGACATGCAACATTCAAATGAAGTCATTAAAATTGAAACCGTCTCCGTTCCAGGGACAATCACTCTTGACATCTGATTGGCATGCGACAAGTTAATGGAATGTAAACATGCAAAAGCGATGTGAAACTGAGAAACGTGTTGTTGATGCTTTTTTGCCATTATGTTATCAAAACCATTAATAGCTAAATATTGTTCTTTATATGGTAATGTTTAAAACACCATGTTCCTGTATTTGATTGATGCGTCTCTGGAGAAAAAGCAGGATACTTGTTGCTATTATTTTGGTGCTGGGATGAACAGGAACCTGTAGCGAATTCCTTTTCTTCATCTTGCATGTGTGGGACTGGATTTGCAGTGTCTTTGGGTGTCCTGGTAGCCTTATGAAGCTCAGCGTAAATTCTTTCAAGAAGACTTCATTAACCCAATTACTACTCTTTCTTCTTAAATCAAATCAGCTGTTTAGTTTCAGTTAAACCAATCAGACATGGCCACGATATTCAAGGGCCAATCACAGCATTACAGCTCTGCTTTAAATCTGTTCTCCCTGTGCTGTCAGCTGTCGTTTCGGGCAAAGCGCTCAACCCCCCACCTCCCCTCCACCTCCAGTCATCGTGTTTCTCCCGGCTGACCGCTCCGTTGCCTCGTCGGTCTGGTCTCCGATCTCCTTCTCCGCCGCTACCGGTGTCTAGACTCCATCGGGGGGTTATGTTCCTGTTCTCTACCCCTTTAAAAATATTATTAATTCGATGGCGTCTAATCTCCAAAAGACTTTGTACATTTTATCATGCAGTTGTACAATAAATATTTTTGCATACCTGCAACCGAAGTCTCTCCTGATTGAAATAGGTATGACACATACCACATAACCACAACTTCTCCAATTAGGTTCCAGCTGGGGATCTTTGTTGCAGGTCGTACCCCTCCTTTGCCATGGTACCTGTCCATCTCTACTTTGTAAAGCTATCAAATAAAGGCTAAAGTGCCAAAAACAAACCAGTAAAGTAGACTTAAGTGATGTCACTTGGGCAGGTTTGGTTGATGCTAAAGACTACAAGTTTTTGATTTGAGTTTACCAGACCTGTAGTCTATATCCACGACGTTCCACTTCCGGGATTGCTCTGTTGCCGCCGGAAATGACACTCTTTTTCGGAAGTCTGTTACCTTATGCTTTCTTGTTCTACCAAAATTAATTGTAATTATTGTAATTATAAATGGTTCACTGTGAAAACTCCTTGATTTGCCCTACAGCAGGCTCAGAAGTGAATGCGGGGACACATTGTTGAACCCATAATAAATCTGATTTGGGAGTGAAGACTTATCAGTCCAAGACTGTCCAATCCAGGTCATTTGCTGTTGACAGCCAGGAGATAAAAGCATTCAGTTCAGAGAGTTGAAGGATTCTAATAATTTGCCTTCTGATCCAGTTGCTGCCCACTATCATCTCAGAAGAGTTATTTTAAACATGAGTAATATTTCTAACTGGAATTGGCACTGTTGTCATCACGTTTAAATAATGATCTAAACATAACTGGCCGAAAACATTAAGCACACAGAAAACTAGTGTGATGTGCTGTGAGTGATAGAGTGGCTGTTAGTTTATGCTCACCTGAAGTCTACCTCACTCTGATGAAGTTATCTCTCATTCAGCTCATCTTCAAAGTTTACAGTAATCGTTGCCCTTATCTCTCCATCCACCATCTCATGATGCTAAGCAAGTATTTGTGTCCTTGCAGGAGTTTGGTGGTTACCAAGCAATGCTTGTAGACCTGTAAACTGTAGGCCCAGTGTGTTGCCTCAATATTTACATCAGATGTTCAATGTGTGCTCTTTTCTGGTTGTGAGGACTAAACAAATCTGCATGTTGGTGTAAACAAAGTTGTTACATGTGGTTTGTACAGTCTTTATAGTATTTGGCTTGTCCCCGGGTTTGTTTCCAGCTTTATTCTGATAGATATTTTTTTTATGTTGAAAGATGAGACAAACCTTGTGGAAACTAGTGCAGACTATTGCTTTTCAACCGTGCCACGCCAAAGTTGCCACTTTTTAAGTTCTATACATTTGCTTTAATGCCTAATTAGTAAAATAGTAGTTTTGTGATAACATGTGGTGGTCCAACTCATGAAGTGTGACTTCAGGAATTGTGAAAGATTTTTCCAGTTAAGACAGGCGATTGATAAAGAGGTTCTGCTCTGGAGAGCTGCAGAGTCTTTGATAACAAACTCCTTGTGAGGTCTCTGGCCATTAGTCACTTTCCTAGAGAGAGGGAGGGCTCTGGGGTGAGAGGGTCTGCCAGATATCTCTTCTCATTTGATACAGGAGAGAGCCTGAGGGCCACAGAGGCAGCATGCTGGAGATCACAGGACAGACTAATTGTTTCTGTCTGATCGCTCTGTTACAGTTCAACTTCACATGTATGAACTGAGGGGAAATTATCTGTACCAAAACAAAATGTTAGCTACCGTCATGACAGAAGTAAAAACAAGACACAATACAAGGTACATTAAGAGCTGAGACATGGCTTCCACCTTTATATTTTATTAGTTGTTTCTGTTATAGTTTAGCAAAGCAAACATCAAAGTATGAAGGCATCATTTCATTATTAATTTGATCTTTAGTATGGCACCACTGAAAATAATTCATGAATCATACCAACATTTAAACAAAACCAAAACCATGTTTTGAAGAGAGAAAAAAACCCAATAACAACAGGCCATTAGCCATTACATGATGTACTTAGAATTACAAATCATCTGCAAGCAATACACAACCAAAATTCATACTTGGACCACCTTCTTAGGTCTGTGTTTGTGATGTTGTAGTTTGATATGAAATAAGGCAGATTCCTTCAATACAATTATAGACAATCTGGTAAGGAGACAAGCAAAAGCGAAGACGACTCAAAGGTTAAACGTCTTGTTTATGGTGATGAAGTTCAAAGCCAATTTCTTGGATGCACTGGAAACACAAAGAAAAAGGGGCGAAAATAACTATTTAATTAGTTAAAAGACACTCATATCCTCTTAAGTGTACGTGGGCCTTGATGAACAGTTTCTTGGTAAAACGAGTAAAGCTGCAGTTACAGCAGTGGCGGAGATCAGATGTGATCAGTGATGTTCAAAGATAAAAGGCCGGGGAGTGACACACTGCCTTACAGACTGTGGTCTGAATCAAGAGTATTGGCTGATTTGACTAAACAATGGAGCTCGAGCTGCAGTAGTGTGTGAGAAGACATGGCAGGTGTCAGTGTCTTGCACTCCAAAGAGGCTTACAAATGTAGGGTGTTGTCAGGTATTCCACTGTTGAATGTCATCATGACTGTGGCGTTGTAAGAACAAAAGCATGGTTGATGTTAAGCATCAGCCAGCCTGAGGTGTCAACATGTCAGAGCTGTGGCTGTTGTCCTCTGACAGCTTCATCGTGCTCTCACAGTGGGTATAGATCAAATGCAGACTTGAACCTGGTTTATCTCATCGCACCCTGCTGGCAAAATTATGTATGACTCTAACACACAGTGAGGTATGGCTCATCTTTTCTGGTTGATATGTTCAAGTCCTATAGTAAGGTTTTGCACATACGTACATATAACATACATACTTCAGGGAATTGTAGTTTCTTAACAGAGAGGGAATAGGCTAAATAAAGTTGGGAATGTGAGCATCTTGTGAGTAACTGGGTGTCCTGGGCCAGTGTCAGAGCCCATACTGACATGAGCCCGTCTGACACCAGAGTGGTTGGCCTTCGCACAGTTTTGCTGGCTGTCAGATGAGGTTGATTGTCCTTCCCTCAGCTGGTCATTCTTTCTTCTCAACAATGTCTGAATGGAAAACAAGTTCATAGTCTGAATTTAGATTTTGCATCACTGAAATACTGGTTCATACATTAAAGGTCCAATATGTAGTATATTTACTGTAATAAATCCAAAAATGACCCCAATGTGTCATCAGATATTAAGGAAAAAAGCTAAGTTGAAATACTATCTTCTCTGACAACAATGCTAATGCCAGTATTTTCTCCTGTTGTCCTCATGTTACCGGAAGATCAGGCAAGCAGGCCACGGTTGTTTACAAGGGGACTGCCCATTTCTCCGACGCTCCATTGTTCCGACCTCTCAATAACCCGAAAAATACAGCCCACTAGTCCGACGTCCCTTTGGTGGCGAAATTACGAATCTCACTATGGCCACGCCAAAACCCGCCCCACAAAGCAGCTCGATTGGTTGGGGTTAGGCATTTGACCTCGAGTGGTTAAGGTTAGGATAGCCGATTGGTCAGGGGATAGGACCTGTACAAATGGGGTTACATTACCTTGCGTAAGCATGGACGCCTGGCCAATAAATGCTATTGAGTCTTGGCGTGGCCATAGTGGGATTCGTAATATCGCTGGTGGATGTTGGACTAGTGGGCTGTAGGACCAAAGGAAATTTTTGCCTCGGAGATATGACATGGCACCATTCACAACGTGCAGCCTGTTCACCGGCCGTAGCCGACAACAGTGAGTTATTTTAAGCCAAGAGAGGGGGGCTGTAAATTGGGAAGAGAGGACTGTGAGTTTGCAGTATGTTTAGCGATTGTTGCCGTAATTCTAAGCCAATAAAGTGTGTTCAGTCGGGTGGAGAGGACGGCAAGGTAGTGTCATTTTTAGTGGTTCTCACCGTAATTCTAAGCCGAGGAAGTGTGTCTGTCCGTCGGGTGGAGAGGACAGCGAGGTTGTTGTGTTTTTAGCGGTTCCTATCGTAATTCTAAGCCGAAAAAAAAGTGTGTCTGTCAGTTGGGTACAGAGCTCCGCGTGAGCATGGGCTTTTATGACTGTCAATACAGCCAGCATCTAACGTTAGCTACTCCGCTGGGCTGTGGAGTAATGTCTGGCTATGTGAGAAAAGCGTCTAGCAACATTGTTGTGGATGCTGCGGTCTCAGCCTGGCAACCAACGTGAACTTCGAGTCTGGGGAGGAGGGGGTGGGGGAGATGAATCTTTCCAGTATTTTGAATTTGTACTGCAGTAACTATTTTGAACACTAGCTGTCAGTATTACATATTGCACCTTTAGGTAAGCAATACTGTGTCTTTAATATTACCGTTTATTGCTGGATGTATATTTCTTTCTCTGACTTCAGCAAAGGAGAGGATTTGAGACTTCTAATAACAATATCTGGAGACTTCTATTCAAAATATAGGCTGAAATGATAATTGTACACCACAAAATGAAAAAGGTAAATGGAACTAAATGGAATCAAAATTATCAAAACAGTATTCGCAGATTCATTTTAAGTAAAGCAAAACTGCCAAATATTCCCTGGTCCCAGCTTGTCAATCATGAGGACTGGGTGCTTTTATTTGTCATATGTAATGGTAAACTGAACATCTTAAAGTTTTGGACTGTCGGTTGCACATGAGGAGCAATTCTTTTGGCTTTCTTCTGACATTTTACAAACCAAAGTAATTGATGAAATTGCAAATTAAATTATCAAAAGTAAACTGTCACTAGTTGAATCAATAATAACAATAATTGTGAGTTGCACTCCTAGGCGAAACAATAAATGAACTTGCTTTTCTCAGAGCCTCACCAGTATTAATGGCAACATGTAGAGGTTATTCTAAAGTTGGCTTTAGAGAAAGACCACGGGGGTCATTAAAATCAAAAGGCATTTGTCCCTTTGGAGGCATGAATCTGGTCGTGATATTTCGTAGTAATCTGTGTTTAGACTATATGCAATGTTGTCTTTTTTGCCTGAGGGTGGCGTTAGTTCTAGTGCAGAAGTGGAAATATTGGTGTGATGCTGGCAATAGAGGAAAGTTCAGGTGGATCGCTAAAAGCATCAGAGACTGAATATCTACAGCAACTTTCCGGAACCTCCAGTGTTTGGTTTTCTGGATATTTTGGTATGGACCAAAAAGTTGATCCTGATAGTGTCATTAAATGTTATGGGGTCACCCAAAACCACTAGGAGATATTCTCTGGGGACCAGGAATGTCTTTACCAAATTTCATTTTTTGGTCCAGAGCAAGATATCCTGCACTGGTGGATAGACTGTACCCCAGTACAAAGGTACCTCTTAGTTAACCACTAACAGTAAACAGAACTATAAAAGCCAATAAAGGACAGTGACATGCATTAATACACAAAGTTTCGCTAAAATTTTATCTGTATTGTTGCAGAAATTGTGTGTGACAGACATATGGATAATTAGACATTTGGACACTGAGGCTGATCCATTTTCTCTGTTGTAATGGAAATCTTTAGTTAATATTAAACAACCCACCGTCTTTGTTCAGAAAACAGGGCAGTCCATTCGTTATGCCCAGTTTCATATTTTGATAGAGTTCTACCAGCTCCCTTATACACCCTCCCACCCTGATTCACACGCTTGTTCGATAACAAGCTTTTTTTCTTCTCTGGCTCTTTGTCTGGCAATGTTTAAGCTCTTTCCTTTCTACACCAACCTATTTGCCTCTGCCAAGTTATTTCATATGCTGCTAGCCTTTCCTATTTATTCAACCCTGACAATCTGTTCACAACAGTTGCTTAATGATTTTTTTTCTACCTGGAAACTACGATGCCTGAATCTGAATTCCATTCTTTGGCTCAACACCTCTATAGAGCCACACACAGAACAAATGTAGACATAGATTGTCATAGCCCTCTCCACATATGTCTACATTCAAATTACATGCTGTCTTATTACCCTAAAACTCAACGGAGACCTGAGAATAACAACAGTGTGGTATCCTTATCAAATATGATTTATTGGCATGATTATTGCTCCTACAGTCTGTTAGCTGCATGTTAAAATAATATGCATTGCACACTTGATTTATTAAATGTCTGATAGTTGAGTTTGCAGGCAATTCATCACACTCAATCTCCAAAGACGTGCTGACACGTTTATACCAAAATATCCTACAGTATAGCCCCTGCAGAGAAGGAGATGGAGACAGACTGGGGGGAAAACAGAGACAAGGAGGGTGAAACTGGGTAACACTTAGCTACACAGCGCAATTTACCGGATAAAGTGAGTTTTAATTCAGCAGCTGTGGCCACTATTAAGAATACGCTTATAAATAGAGATTGTGTGCGAGATAAAAGCGAGCCAGTGAGCGAGTGTAAGTACTTCCCCAACGCCCTTACCTTTGGACTGAATGCTGTCAGTTAGAATGGAATCAGGTTCTTCTGAGCTCTCGACATGATCTTTCATCTCCTCTAGATAACAGTAAGCGAGAGAAATGAGAACAGAGAGGGGAAGAGGGGGAAATGTGAGGAGAGTCTTTGATATTCATGCAATATGTTGCCGCTCATCCTGTGCAGAAAAGCATCAATTTACCTAAACAATCTCTCTGCCCTGCCAAGCTTGTGAATCAAGCCGATGGGTTTATAGTTACAATGTAGCTAACAAGAACTTTTTTGGCATCAGAATTGAACTGGATGTGAACATCTGACTATTTAATAATAGTGTTTTTTTTGGGTTTTTTTTAAACCTGCACAAACCTTCGGATGCCGGCTGGAGCTTCTACCACTAAAATGTAATTGCATCCAACATATAATCTGAACTTTAATATGCACTGTGATATTTCATGAATGTAGGCAGGTATGTTGACAGAAATATCCACCCGTGAATAGCAGAGGCATGGAAAGCATGAGATAGAGGAAGGGATGTGGAGAGCAGGATTTCAGTGATGCGTCACAGCACCCAGGCTGGATAGTTCATGGGGATGATCTCTACTCACCTCCATTGCTGGTGCCAGCGTTGTTGATCTCAGAGACATCTGCAATGTGGAACACATACAGATATGTTACTTATCTTGAATGTCAATTCATGCATGCAGATGCAGTTGATAAAAGGCTTAAATCAATTGCTCAAGATTATTCTGCTTAAAAAAAATCCCAAAGCCAGTCCAAGAATTTCCGAACAACTTCATACTCATGGCCTCACATTTACATTAGTCGTGATGTTTAACCGTCTCTCATGCCTGGAAATTCTGTGCCTTCCTCAAGAGTTATTGTTCAACAAAGAACAAAACAAATGCGAGAAGGGAGAGACGCATGCAAAATTAATTACAGACTAGGCAGCCTGAGACACCGCCACCCCCCCCCCATCCCCCCTCCCCTCCCCTCAATCTCCCTGTTACCACTGAAGTCACACAACTCCTTCTTCGTCACTCCCTGAGCCGCTTCCCGGCTTTGCAACAACAATCATCCAAACAAAGCACACCATAAAAATAACCGCTCTCCCCAGGCAGTCCAGCGATGATGTAAACAAATACAACTGCTTACGCGAGATAGAAGAACAAGTAGCATCCAAAGTGGTTTCAGTGTTGTGTATGTTTACACTAAAAAGTCTGCGGTCAAGGTAATGTAATTCCTTATAGAAACGCTGGGTCCTTGGTTGTAATACGCTTGGATACATGTGTAAGATTGCAGAGGTTCTTAAAGCATGTGGACAGCTTGGGCATGTGCTACCTTTGCTTCACTGGCAATTTGGACGTGTAGGCTGCCAGCTATGGCGAATATACATCACACTGCTTCTTCAACATAAAACTGATCTATGAAATGAAACTGATCTATGAAATCTGTTGTAACTTTTTGGAATAAAATGTATCTTCCCTAAGACTCCACTTAGGGACTTAGGGACTCAGGACTACTGAAAAGCAGGAAGGACGAAGCAGCAACAATCATACCCTTTTTATTTATTTTAATTTTGGTTATTTACAGCTTGGATCTTATTTCCTTGGATTTAGTTCTGATCAGTAATAATATTTGTACACTTACTAAGCTAATTGCTGAGATCTGGGAACATGGCAACATCATGGCTACAAAGAAGTCAGATGGGGCAAGAAACGCTGGCTTCAATCATAGTTTAGAGATCTACCCTTCTTCCATCGGTTGTGCAATTGGTGTACAAGTTTACTGTATAATGACGGATTATTATTATCTTTGGTTTTAGCTAAAAGAAAATAAACAGTTTAGATGATCTGGTTCATCATGGTATGTTTATAACCTGTCTGAACGTTTCTCGCCCAGCTGTTGTGAAGATGTCACTGTGTCCCAGGTATCAGCAATTACTTAGAGTGGAACATTATCATAACTGATAGAAATGGCCAAAACCACGAGAATAAGAACCACATTGTCATAACCCTGAATGATCCTTTATTGTTTTCTGCTTTTTATTACAAATAAATCAAAGAAGTAGCTGTACCACCAGACTAAGATCATCACAGTAAAGGAATACAGTGACAGGGAACATGTACACACACAATGTACCACATATGTTCGAGAGCCAGGCGTGTGGCATCAATAGTGATGTAATAAATTACGCATGAACATAAAAAGATCCACTTTTCCACACGTCAATTGGGACATATGGAATGTGTCTGATGTGGTGACTCGTGTTGGAACAGAGCCTCCATCATATCTGCCTTTTATATGAGCTAGCATAGCATGCCTGTGTGCAGCAGCAGGAGCTCACTGAAGCACTGGCCTCATTCCAGATGCTCCTTTCTTTTCCTCTCTAAGGTAATAACAACCCAGTCTGGGTGCTAGGCTAGCATCCTCTGCCTCTAACTGATCAAGACAAAGCAAAAAGCTCAGAATTTCAATTAAATGGGGCCCCAGCCTCCCCTGCCTGCCTGAGGCTCGGAGGGAACAGCGTCGCGGCTATGTCTTGCTCTCTAATTTGACTCCTGTGTACTGACAGTAGAGGGGCTATCATTTAGGGAAGGATGTGAGTGCGCTGTGGTAAACACATAAACAAGATGGGGGAGAGAGAAAAACGGGCCTCTGTCAAGGTTCTGGTGAAGGAGAGGCACAGTCCACAGAGGGCTGATAGGGAAAAGAGAAAAACAAGCAAAACTGACTCCCTCAGCAGCAAATTAAACAGCTTACACCAGTGTTTCTTAAAGCTGGGACCCTAAGAGGTCTTTTACAGTGTAACCCACCCCCCATTTTGGTATGTAAATACCAAATTAGTATGTTAAAACAGTACGCATAGTAACACAATTTGTATACCGCATGGGTAATTGTGGGTGTCTAGAGAAAGAGGGCATACGATATTTGTACTTTGGCCATCTCAAACATATATATCTCCTGGATTACACTAAAACATGACATTTCTTCATGAAGATAGGCAACATCATCATGGGTGACTGGTAATGAGGGTTTAAAAGGGCATCTGATCTGCATTTTCTCACATTTGAGAGCTGTAATCAGTTCATATCTTTATTATCTGACAATTTAT
Organism: Sander vitreus; assembly: GCF_031162955.1. Classification (NCBI taxonomy): domain Eukaryota; kingdom Metazoa; phylum Chordata; class Actinopteri; order Perciformes; family Percidae; genus Sander; species Sander vitreus. Next base: position 12,089,253 of record NC_135871.1, on the reverse strand, counting down.
CATGATGTTTCAGTGAAGTTTTTGTGACACATTAATTGTGTGAAATCAAAAACATTTAAAACATTTGCCGAACTTTTACATTCTTTAACTTTTCCTGTCAATTCAGCCTTACAAAAGTTTAGTGATAACATCCCGGAGAGAAAAACCCTCAGTAGCTCAATAGGGAGGACGTGTGTGTGTGTGTGTGTGTGTGTGTGTGTGTGTGTGTGCTCACATCTGCATACATAGGAGAGGGGAGAGGAAGGAAGAGAGTTGGGCATAAGTCACCCTTGTATGCAGACAAGCAGAAAATGACATCCCCCCACCTTCCATTCATTTATTAGACACGAGGTAGTTAACGTTTTGTTGGTCAGCATTAGTGTTCTGCACCACAATATTCAACCCTGATAGGAAATGTGTTTGGACTGGACTGCAATGGCAAGTTAGATTTGAAAGCATCCTATTAATAAATGAAATACATATTTGATTCACTGTAGCCTTTGTATGAGAAGTCTTCTCAATATTTTGCATCATCCTCAAAGAGCATTTGTCACGATCAGCAGTAGCACTGCCTCCACACCAATTTTAATGTGCTTGTCATTGTAGCTCAGTCAGCCCACAGGGGAGGCAGTCTCCGAGGGTCACCCACATGGCAGCATGGGAAACCGCCTCTGCTTAATGTTCCAGACAGGAGCCTTGGGCAGAACAGGAGGTTCCTTTTGTCCCTCAGCCACAGGACACATCTCCCTGTCTTTAATTCAAATCCACTTTTCTTGAGCAGTGAAAGACTAAAAATCAATGGAGGTGTAGAAGTGTCTTTGCCCTACAGTGTCAGTTCCCCAGGAGATTTTCTTCAGTTCATTTGATCATCAAACCGTGGCATGGTGGGCTGGTCTGCTGTGTCTGAACAGGTCCAGGAGCTTTGATCCCAGCCAGCTCACACAGGTGTCCAGCCGCTCCCACTCAAACAATGGACACGACTCATGGGAGCTACTGAAAACCATTAAAACCGTTCTTTCACTTCCCAATAGGTGCTCAGTATCTTTTGCTAAACGACCACTAAAGTATGCCAAAATCAAACGCACCACAGCTGAAAACATTTACAGACTGAATCTCTTTCACTGATTGCATTAAGTATTTATACTTTGCTTGCGTTGATCTGGTACAAGTCTTTTATTTCTGTGGATTTTAAGAAGCAGGTGGAGTGTTGCTGCTTGTTGAATAGTATTTCATCTTGAGAGAATAAGATAGGAAAATACCAAGATCAACAACAGTATCTATTGAGAAGCTCTATTCCTTTCAGGAAATGAGAGAATTCATTTCAGCATGTAAACTGGGTGGTCTATGAGAGACTTGGGCCTGATCTGCATTGGACCATGTATATTAAACAAGTATCAAAGAGCCCCTCATTGAACTTTGCATGGACTAATAGCTTTGGGGCTGATGTTCCTACTGCAAAGATAATTAAAGACATCTCCCTGCTCAAGCAAAACAAGAGCAGGTGGAACTCAACAAGTGCCCAACCAAAAGAACTAATGAGCTGGTAAATGTGGAAAGCATCCCATTTTCATATGTTAATGTTTAAGTTTGTAGTGCAGGCTTGTGAAAATAGCTTAGCTGCATGAGCTGCCATTCTCAAAACAGGAAAAAGGGATTTTGTGAGGAAGGGGAGGGGGGTCAGCGTTTGATAGCTGGAGTTTTCTTTGCCATGAGATGGAACGCTGTCTGACAATCCAAGCCAATTAAAGAGCACTGAGCTGTGACCTGCAGGCTAGGGAGATGAAAACAAGCATGCTCAATAAACACTGTGACTGCCCCTCTATACTGCTATCCTCCTGAAAAGCCAAGAGTCTTCATTAATATTCCGCCTTTCTTCTCCCTAAGAAAAGGCCGAGGGGTTGTGGACACTAAGTAGCATTGTGCTCCCCTGCGGGTTTGGGTAACCTTGCAGTCGTGTCTGTGGTGGGGCGGCTCCAAGTTGGGTCAGGGTCCCCTAAACAGGCTGAAAAGGCCCAAGCTCATTACACAGGCCTGGGCCATGCTTGACAAGATGAGAAATCACAGAGTACTCCAAATGAGTGAAAGGAGAATAGGACACCATCTGCTTTGGGGTTAAGATACAACTCAGAGAAAGTGAAGATGATTAGAGGGCAGAGAGAGATGGCAAAAGAAAAAAGGGGGCACAGATGACAACAAATGTTGCAAAAAAGGATTGGAAAATGACCACTGGCAACCCGTTGATAAGACACAACAAGGGTTGAAAGAAACAGAAAAGCCAGTAAAAATCTCCCCTGGCAATGTCTCTCACTCTTGATCTCTCTTTTTAGTCTTTTTGTATTCCCCACTTTGTCCAAGTCAGTGTGAAACAGTCACAATGAAGTAAGGCGTCAGAAGTAGTCAGAAGTAGGGCTGTCAGCATTAACACGTTAATCGCGATGCGATTAAGGGCTGAGCATAACGTGTTAATTTTTTTTAATCGCATGCCGCCATTTATTAACTTATTTTACATTTCACTCAGCTTCACGTCGTGCCTAACAGGCTACTACTTTGACCCTTTGCCACACCTTTACTTATCATCAAGCTGCCATACTTCCTCGTAACACATCCTGCTGCTGCAGGCTGCAGACATGATGGAGAAAGACAGCAGAAAACACAATTCTGAATGGCGCTTTTTATTTTCCAAAACTCCTGGACAGCTCATTAGACAAGTCAAAAGCCACATGCACATTGTGTAAAGCCAAATTAAAATATCACCAAAGCACGTCAAGCTTGAGCTACCACCTACGAGCTAAGCATAGTAGTACAGTTAACGTGACTGGAGAGTGCTGCTAGTCGCCGACCTGTTGATGAAACCAAATCCAAACAAATGACTACAGCTCTTGCGAAATGGGTGGCAACTAACTGCAGACCTGTCAGCATCGTAGAAGACTCGGGTCTTAAAGACCTACTACGGTTGGCATGTTCTGACCCGTCTTAAACGTGAATTATACTAGCCGCATCCAAGTTGGCGCGTAATATCCTGCCGGCGCGCCCGATTTATGGCGCGCGAGCAGAGGTCGCGCACAGCTCATTTTTTTTCAGCGGCGCACGACAAGGCGGAAACAGGAGACCTGAACGACTTCGCCGACAACCGGATGCCAGGACTCTCAGAGTGACTGCAAGTCTCTCTTGTAAACTTACTGGGTTAAGAGGAGTTCTTTTATGGTGAACGAAAGGCTTGATCCGACGAAGTAGATCATCGAATCAAATCGAAGCATTGGCGGCAATGCTGCTGCCAGTTCTGCCAGTGTTTACTTTTTTCTTCTTCTTCTAGTCCGTAGAAAGAGCAACGTCGGTAGCCTTTGCTCATTAGCGCCACCTCTGTTCAGGAGAAGACTGCAACTAGTGTCGCGAGCACCAGCGCGGGTATAAATAGTCACGGCGATCCCATGACATCACATTTGCACGCGCCAGCTGGGCTGCGTCTAGTATATAAGAGCCTTTATACATTGCCGTCGAGGGAGACAGTAGTTTCACGCATACACAGCCTGTACGACACGGAGAAAGCAGCCCAACTGGAACTGCTGCAAAGTGCAAACGCTGTCTCATTAACCGGTGATCCAGTGAGTAATCAAAATTATTTAGAAGTTACTGCACACTATATTGACTCTGGTAAGGATAGGGATTTTTTTAGTTTTTTAGTTAGGTACTTGGAGGAACTGCGCAATAATGACAGATTCACACATTTTCCTTTTGTTTACAGTAAATAAATAATAAACAAATACAAATCTTAAAGTCAAGTTCATAAAGTAACTTTCCTTGCATTCATTTGATTCCCAATCAAGATACACTGGTAAGAATTGCTTTCCATTGTTAATATGTACTTAAAAACTGTTCTGAAATGCAAATTAATATCGCGATTAACTATAGAAATTCAGCGATTAATCGCAATTAAAAAAAATTAATCGTTTGACAGCCATAGTCAGAAGACAAGAAAGGAGATAAAAAAAGAGCAAGAACACTGAGATGAAAGGAATAAGTGATTAACTGACTAGGTGAAGAAGTAAGAGAGTGAGACAAAACAAAAATAGACATGGAAGGGAAAAAATGCAAAAGAGGCCTCCCTCTGTGTGACCTACATACCTGCTAAACCTGCTGTCAGTGGTGGCCTGCTCCTCTCTCATCACTCGCTGAATTACTTTACATAATCTTTAGACTCTCCCTGCACCGCTAGCGGGCCTGCTGCAGGAAGCTGCCCACCTCTGTCTTCAGTACCTATTGGGGTTCACTATATTAAAGCATAGACAGACAGTCTTGCATGGGACTGGTAAATCTGACAGGTGATCTGGCTAACCCCCACGAAACATTAAAATGGGACACACAACAGCGTAGGAGGGAGGTGTAGAAGCAGCCGGGCTGGATGCTTGTGTGCCCCTGAGGACAAGGCTCAGCCCAGCTGACTGATTTGCAGTTATGAAGTGATGCCTCTTCTGGGCAGCTCAAGGATTTCCGCAGGAGATCATGGATCGGACTGGTCAATATAATCAAAGTGCTCGTCTAGACTGTAGTGAAAACCAGGAGCCCTGGCAGAGCAGCTGTCTATCACTGAAAGGTCAGCAAGAGAGCAGCTTGATTGGTAAACCTCAGCAGAAGTATTGTGTCAGCGGCGTAGCAAGGGACTGATAAAGATGTAATTATAGCAAATGAAGACGTTGACTTTATTGCTGGTTGCTGTTTCTTTGCCCAATGTTGTCAAATTAACTGTTTACTGTGATGACTTATTCTTATGTATCACTTCCTAATCATATGACGTAATATACTGAACAGTATCATATCATCATTGATGAATTTGCTCACTATTTGTTTCAATTATTCGATCCAACCAACAGTACAAACATATTCTGTTGGAATATTGTCAAGGGAGCAAATTCTCACATTTGAGAAGGTGGAACCATCAAATATTTGACATTTCTCGCTTAAAAAGGCTTTAACGATTAATACTGTATTTTATCAAAATAGTTGCAAATTAATTTGGCTGCAATCAAAATTATTGACTAAATATTGCAGCTCTAATATGTTGTATTGTATCTTATTGCATCATACCCTCTCTGCATTCTGAGTGAACTTGAAGTGTGAGAAAGGGGTCAATATCTAAAAAATACTAGCGTTTTTCCAAAGGGTTAAAGACTTAAGTGGCCGGGTTAGCTCAGTTGGTAGAGCAAGCACACATATATGAAGATTTACTCCTCGACGCAGCGGCCGCGGGTTCAACTCCCGACCTGCGGCCATTTGCTGCATGTCATTCCCCCTCTCTCTCCCTTTCATATCTTCATCTGTCCCTAGAAAATAAAGGCCTAAAAATAATCTTTAAAAGACTTAAAATCCCACGTGGCATGTCTAAGTCTCGAAGACCATTCAGTATCTCACTGGGGGTTTACTCCTGTATCTAACTCAAGCAGCTCTACTGTTAAATCTCCCTCACTGCCTCTAGGAGACAGGCAACCCATACAGATATCACTCATCACTCAGTGTCTTTGTGTGTGTGTGTGTGTGTGTGTGTGTGTGTGTGTGTGATGGAGATTTAAATGTGTTTGAGACTTGTTTTTCTCAACACATTTTTTGTTTTGAGTTGACTGGATAAGACAGCTTATCAAAAAAAAGAGCTTGAAAGGAGGACAGAAAAAGTGTGTCCCTTGTAGTCTGTTAGGTGAGGCCCTCTCTCTTTGAGGTAGGCCTCTGGGCCAGAGGTAACCAACATAATAAACATTGTGCACATTCTTGGTCTATTCCCTATGTCCAGCTAAATGATCAGAGTTCCGTATTTCTCATCAATAAGACAATAAGAAATTACAAACTGATAGAGAGTGCTGTGGAATGATGGCAAAGAGCCAAATACACTCAGGGCCAGATGTACATACATTTGTGAATGTAGCGTTATCAGCGCCATGGCCAACCCGCAGAAAGCGCACGCTGTGATACTTCAGCTTACGTCGTATTTACCAAACCTGCAGTTCATCAGGTAATCAGCACCTTTCTCTGCCCACTATACCGTAAATTGCGCTGTAGCAAAGCGTTAAGTACTGGTGCTATGATACGGCTGAGTGCAGACTGCGATATTCCCACTGCTGATGCTATGACTGTTTGAAATGATCCTGATGCCAATATTTGTAATGTAGCGAGGAGTTTAACAACTGCTGGAATGGAATGTGAACACTGAGTCGGAGATTCAATGTCATCTTTGATTTCTTCCAGTAACTGTAATATTGGATGGCTGCTTAATCTGTAACGCTTAATGATTTTGTGTTCAACTGAAAAAGTGTGATCCTTGTGGCAAAAATCCTTTTAGCTTGTCTCCTTGGCCTATGTCTTTGTCTTGCTCGGATTACTGCTGCAATTTCACCAGGAGGCATATGCGAGGAAACCTGCTTGCGGCTGGTTTACACCTGCTTTTAAGAGGCGGAGAATTTTCACCGCAAAATAGAGGCACGCTTTCACTGGCGGTTTTTGTACATACCGCGGAATACATAATTGGGCGCACTTTACGCTTTCCCTCCCATCTCTTTATGGGAAACTCCTACTTTCCCCTTGACCCTCCCGTAAATGCATATGCATGACACGGAAAAGCGCAATTTGCCATTTTCAGTTCCCGCGACAGGCAGTCTGCGCTTTTACCTCAGTGTGGCCTGTTTGTACATACCTCGCCATGCTTTTACGCGCACGTTGCGAAACAAATATGCCTGAAGTGGTCGCAAAAGCGTTAGTACATCTGGCCCTCAGACTCCAAAGGGATTTTAAAAAGTGAAACTTTTTCATATTTAAATCACCAGGATTTGATATCCAGTAACCTAAAATTAATAAAGCAAGTCAAAACAAGGAGCCAAGTGGAATTCAACGATAAAAACTAATAAATAACTAATACGGATACAGATAAGACTGTGGTTGGTCTACACGGTGCTCGCACAAAATGCCTCAGCAGGGCTGTGATTGGTGTAGCTGCTATTCCTGGACTTTCACAGTCAGTGTATGAAGCTATAAAAAAGTATAGCCTAATGTCTTTAGCCAGTGGCAGCTCGCTCCCTGAGGAGCCACTCAGTGTTACAGTATACAATGTTATGCCAAAAGTTAATTGTGTGCTGACAACTCTTTCCACAGGAAAGATTGCATTGCTCTCCAGAATTAGATTTACATCACCAGGATCCCATTGTTCACAAAAGGCAAAGACAAAAGGTCACAAAACAACCAATTAAACAAAGCTTCAAATCCTTTTTTCCTAAAATGAAGGAACATAATGCAAAGCACACTTCAGCAACAACAAATTCTGAGAGGAATATACCAATTAATTCTGGAATAAATTATTGAAGCTGTTAAAAAGAAGGAAAAGCTCTCTTTTGATTTGCAATGGATTACTAAGAAATTCCACTCTTTGTACTTGATGCCTTAACACAAAAGAGTGACCACACAGGGTGACTGTGCTGTAATAGTTTTGTATGGACCTTGATATTGCAAATGGCAAGTCTGCTGGATTTCAGAAGAGCCATTTGTGTCAGCTTGTTGTTCTGTTACACTCAAGCTGTACCACAGAGGGAGTAAAATACATAGAAATCAATAACATCCCCTAAATAACATTCACAAACAAGAGAATAACACCAATTATTATAACAGTTGTTAGAAGGGGATTAGTTGCATCCCCCATTTTGATGCATTTTTTTAATATTGTTTGTGGATCTTACAAGGGAGAAAGGTGGGTGCATGTGGTTTTGGGGCTCCATATGGCACTTGCAGATGCAGCTTGGCTTACTACTCAGAGTCTCACATACAGTGAGCTGGAAGCGGTTGTGGCAAAGTCACAGCGCTAAATAAAGCACTCACCCATCTATACTTAAAACTTCCTGGCCACCATGGGACAAAAACATTTGGAGATAGAAAGTCATGAAATCTAGATAATAAAGTAACAATAAACAAGTTACAAAACTTTGATAATGAGTGTGAAGTAGAGTTTACTAGTGTTCCTGTGACAACACAACAGGTCTAAGGAGAGAAAAGGCAACAAAGAAAAATCAAAGGGAGAGATGAGCAGTGGGAATGTCAGCTCCAACAGCCTGTGGGCTGATGTAATGGTGTCTTGTCTCTGCTGTGTTGAGACTTAGATTGTTGTGATGGCCTGCTGGGTCTGTCTGTCTCCCCATCCTCTTTCTCTCTTCCTCCCCTGCAGGGTCCCTCCTGCCTGGCTTTAGTGTGCCATTACAGTCGGTCTGGTCTGCACCCAGCCACCCCCCCAAAAGAGCTCTCTGTAGCATCCTTTCATACTCAAGAAGCTGCTTTCATCCCAGTCAGCCAGAGGCCAGCTTTGTTAAAGTCTGAAAAATATATAAAACATTCAAGCTCCCTCAATTGCAAGGTTCTCTGTGCCTTCTATTCAGGCATATAATGACGAGCAGAATTGTAGGGACAGTGCAGTCTTTTGGGCACATTTAAAAAAGTCTGTTTCGATAATAGGCACATACTAAACTGAGTGGCAGTATAATAGGATGTACTATCACAACACAGTCTTGCTCACCTTATTCAGGTTTGTTTTGGTGCATTGCATGACATGCAAATGCTTTACAGGCGAAACTTGATCAAAGTGTGATTGGAAAGCAGGATGAGTTGCTGTTCACTCGGTGGCATTGAATCTGTGCAGGCATTAAATCGTACCTTTGGAGCTAAGACGATAGCTATCGACTCCTGTAGGAGAATCCGACATGCATGAAGGAAAAACAATTTCTGTTCACAACTCAGATGTATTTATTCCTAGCTTTAGGCAAAGACAGTCTTATTTTAATATAAGGATGTTCCATGAGATTACTGATGTGGGTGCCCACCCTCACAAGTCACCAGAACAAGGCTTGCTGGATAGATGTTTCAAACACAATAACAATATAGTCTCCATTTCCAAAGTATGTTATGAATATTCATGAATAAAGGCTGCTTGGATTCAGATTCAATTTGAGGAGCCTTTATAAAATCCCAAATATCAGACTGAGAATCTCATTGTCTGTGCAGGGAAATATTTAATACATATGATTCATTTTGTGGTGCCTGATTTAAAATACTAAATCTGTCCTCTACCTCTTGCATATCTCTACTCCACACAGATATTCCAGAGAGCAAAAATTCCCAGAATATAATATTTGTTACATACTGTTTTGATCATATGGGTCTTGGTTGCTTATACAAATTGCATTAAATTACGTCATTTGTAGAGCTAAGAACAACTAAACTAAATGCTTAAACAAAACTGCATATTTGTAGGAACAGGCCTGCAATGTAAACAACAGATGGCATAGTTTGGTAATATGAAGTGTTAAGACATCAGCAAATGACCTGTGTGCAGTATCCTACATCTTTATCTAATACTAAGGGAATGTGTGTAAACTGAATAGATTCTTACAATAACATTATAATGATGACGAGAGTGAAAATGAATAAAACACAAGGCTTTGTATTATTTTGTGTGACTGAGCTGGGATTGAGATGCTAAGCTGTGATAAACACTTTCATATGTGAAATATTGAGCTATATCAGAAGAGCAGGCTGTCAACAGATATTGCAGACAACTGGGTGCACGTGTATGGAAGCATTTGAATAAAAATGCAATCTCACAAAAGCATTTTCATTTCCCACTTAGGCATTAATTGGGTGAAAATTAAAATTCAATAATGTTTGCATTTTCATTTACCTTTATGCAAATTATTATATAATAATATTATTATAATTTGAAAATGAAATGTAAAATGGCTTTTGCATTTTCATTTTCAAAGACTAACCCTGCTTTATGGTTAACCATATTTAAATGTTAATTCAAATGTGAAAATGGAAAGCAAAAGCATTAAAAAGTGAAGGATATTGCGGAGCTTCTTGTGAGAGAACAATCCATCGGAGGATGCAGCAATTTTGTTTGATTGAGGTAAACTCTTGCTAATGATATAAGCAAGCTAGCTAATTAATGTTACTAAAATAAAAATAAAAACACATAGACCTAACTTTATTCAAGTGTAATAATGGATGACAGTTATCATAGTGATAAAATGGAATATTATGTGCAAAATGTTGAATAGTTTAATTTAATTTAAAATGTATTCATTTATCACAACTTATCATTCTACCATTTATATGATAAACCTGCAATCACCGGTTGTTGGGCTGACAGAATATTTTAACATATTGCCCAACCCTAATTGAAATGTAATTGCAATTCGATGCAATGCTTTTCCATTTTCCCATTTAAATATTGTCAACCATAAAGCAGTCTTTAAAAATCAATTGTCAAAAGGATTTTGCATTTTAATTTTAATATTGCCAGAGAATGCCCATGCTAGTGGTAAAAATGCTAATGAAAATTGCATTATTGAATTTTGATTGACCCACCTAAAGTATATGTAAGTGGGAAATGAAAATGCTATTGTGAGATTACATTTTCATTTAGTCGCTAAATGCTTCCATACACATGTATATAGATGTGCAGATGCAAAGGATGGTATTTGAGAATGCTGTATAATGACATGTCTGACTATAACACATCCTACAGAGTGTAAACAGTCATACAGGAGGCGTCACTGATTAACAAACAGGTCAAAGGACTAGAAGGTATCATATGTGTGCGTAGTAATCTCATATTCAGCTGTCCTCAAATTGTTTGCTTCATTCCTCATATCATTATGAGGCATTTTATTACTCCTTTCAATGAAGCAGATCTAACCTCTGGCCATGAGCAGGCAGCCTGATTACAGTTATTATTTTTAATAAAAGGTATTGGCTCGGGAATCATTTGGTTTTGTCCTGTGAATAGCTGGTTACGCGTGGCTAAGCTGGGCTGTGTTGGCCTGCATGAGATTCAATATCCAAGACAGAGTCTGCACACGGTCCAAAGCCCTGCTCCTCTATACAAAATGCAATCTGCCTGCAATCAGGAATAACACCCCTGTTTACTGCTTGACAGTGCACCACACAGTATATGGCCCATGGTAACCCTAGACAGTGACAGACACTGGCTGGCTCAGGCAAGACACAATCAACAGGCTGGAGTGAAGCTTTCCAGTGATGGAAAGCCTGTAGTGTTTGTAGGACGTATTCCAATGGCTTTCAGAGAGGATGGAGAAGGCTATCTCAGATAGATCTATCTGGAATGTTCACTCCCACCCTAAATTAATTGAATGTCATTCAAAGAGAAAGTGAAATGGAGGTGAGGGAGTGACTCAGACCTTTGTGTTAGTTGCAGTGGTGGGAGATGGGTGGCTGGAGTCCACAAATCTAACTCTTTACTTCTCCAGAGAATACCCTTAATCATTGACAATATGAGCCAGAGAAAAATGGGGATAAAGACGAACGAACATAAATGAGAGCAATGCAGAAAGAGTAGTTTGATCCAAACAAAATGGCTGGCTGAAGCGTAACAAGAGGCTAATTATATAGCAAACCTGGCTAAAACAGAGAGAGATTAGCAGTACAATTCAATTTAAAGTTAACTACTATTATTCAATATCTTTCTTATTGTCAACAAGACCAAAACCAACAATGTGTAAGTCCGTCTCTCAATACTTTCTGACTTCTCTGCCCTGTCAGTGCCACTGAGCCTCGAACCAATTTTTTTCTAGGCAAAGTAATTTCCTTAAACAGCTGGGCACTTGTTACTGGGCACAAATGTTACTCAAACAGGAGAAAATAGTGTATTTGTTGGACACTATTTTCAGCCGTGGATCAACACACATTTGATGCAAATCTTACAAAAGCTGGTTGGTGTATGTGGAATTGACTCTAAATAAACTACAGTGCTCATGTTCATGAAGGAACAGGCCACTCAGTGCAATGGTTTGACTCATTGATGCGTTACTAATAGTAAACAATGGTGTATGGCACAGAGGAATAAGCTGTATTAGGCTTTGGATACACACACACAACACTTTTAAAGCGATTTGTTGACCATAAAAAAAATATTGAACACTGCCAGCTATTCTGCCCAGAAAAGAACAATGCTTATTTCATACAGCCATTATAGTTGATGTTCATTTCTTTATCTGCCGTGATTGGCTGTCTTCAGCACCTCCATCATGGTTTCCAGAGATGTGTTATACCGCCTGAGGCCCCCTGCAATTCCTAAAACGTCACGTACAAAGTGATTTTACGTGAGTGAAGTAGATCTTAGATAGGCTGAGATTGATTCCAGGGGAAAACTAGTTTGACGAATAGCAGACAACAAAAACATCGCTGACCACAATAATTCAATACACAAGTATACAAATACACCAGACTAGACGAGAAAATCGCATTGATAGAAAGTCAGTCAGTCAGACTCTCAATCAGGTCAAATCAAATCATATCAAATCAAATCCAAGCAAATCAGATCTTACCTTCCATATCCACAGTGGACTTTGCTGTGCCGTCATCTTCTGCCTTTGCAGCAGGCTGCTCTTCCTCTGTTGGAAAAAGGAAGCAAAGCTGTGATGTTTGTCTTTGCAGACAGGTGATCATACCTACGTGTTTGCAAAAAAAGAAGCTTGACCTGCCATGTCTTCAATAAAATCAGCTTGGTTTATATGTGTACATGTAAAGTATGGTTAGTGTGAGTATGTGCTGTGGACTATGACTGTCCATTATTAGAATATTGTATGTCCAATCTGTAATACTGCACACAATCTGAGCCAATACCTCCTGACTTGGTTCTGCTCATTCTGTGCTGAGAGATGAATTTGCATAGATTCAACCACTGACTGTAAGAAATAAAAACACCCGTATTGTGTACAGTGGTGTGAAAAAGTGTTTGCCCCCTTCCTCATTTCCTGTTCCTTTGCATGTTTGTCACACTTAAGTGTTTGAACATCAAACCAATTTAAACAAATAGTCAAGGACAACACAAGTAAACACAAAATGCAATTTGTAAATGAAGGTGTTTATTATTAAAGGAGAAAAAAAATCCAAACCATCATGGCCCTGTGTGAAAAAAGTGATTGCCCCCCCCTTGTTAAAACATACTATAACTGTGGTTGTCCACACCTGAGTTCAATTTCTCTAGCCACACCCAGGCCTGATTATTGCCACACCTGTTCACAATCAAGGCATCACTTAAATAGGAGCTGCTTGACACAGTAAGGTCCACCAGAAGATCCTTAAAAGCTACACATCATGCCGAGACCCAAAGAAATTCAGGAACAATTGAGAAAGAAAGTAATTGAGATCTATCAGTCTGGAAAGGGTTATAAAGCCATTTCCAAAGCTTTGGGAATCCAGCGAACCACAGTGAGAGCCATTATCCACAAATGGCGAAGACATGGAACAGTGGTGAACCTTCCCAGGAGTGGCCGGCCGCCCAAAAATTACCCCAAGAGCGCAGCGGCGACTCATCAAGAGGTCACAAAAGACCCCACAACAACGTCCAAGAACTGCAGGCCTCACTTGCCTCAGTTAAGGTCAGCGTTCATGCCTCCACCATCAGGAAAAGACTGGGCAAAAAATGGCCTGCATGGCAGAGTTCAAGGAGAAAACCACTGCTGAGCAAAAAGAACATCAAAGCTTGTCTCAATTTCTCCAGAACACATCTTGATGATCCCCAAGACTTTTGGGACAACATTCTGTGGACCGATGAGACAAAAGTGGAACTCTTTGGAAGGTGTGTGTCCAAGTATATCTGGCGTAGAAGGAACACTGCATTTCATAAAAGAACATTATACCAACTGTAAAATATGGTGGTGGTAGTGTGATGGTCTGGGGCTGTTTTGCTGCTTCAGGACCTGGAAGACTTGCCGTGATAAAAGGAACTATGAATTCTGCTGTCTACCAAGAGATCCTGAAGGAGAATGTCCGACCATCTGTTCGTGTACTCAAGCTGAAACGAACTTGGGTTCTGCAGCAGGACAATGATCCTAAACACACCAGCAAGTCCACCACCGAATGGCTTTTGTAGCGTTCCATCTCCAAACCTTGTAATTTTAGACTGCTGGTAAACCAAAAATGTAAACATTTATATTTCCATTTTGTTATTCTGTCATTTTGTCAGCCGTTGGGGTTTCATGCATTCAACCGACTTATTCATATCTGTCTGCAGCAGTGCCCCGTGGATATTTTGCTGCATACAGTGATAAAATACAATTACTATCTGGAAATCAGACCATCCCCTGAACCTTTTTCAATTTGGTATGAATATTTGTGACTGACATCCTGTGTATGTCAATTTTTTTATGTAAAAGCATAAAAACAAATGCATGCACCCTGAAGAACACACCTTTGTCTTTATCTTCATCTTTCTCGTTGTCAATGCCTTTGTCTTTATCGCTCTCTTCGTCGTCGTCAATTCCTACATCTTCATCTTTGTCTTGGTTTTCTTTTTCATCTTTATCCTTTTCTTGATTTGGGTCCTCGTTTCCTGAATTTTCATCTAGGAGGCACACACATTGAAATATAAAAAGAAGTACATTTTAAAGGATTAATTATTAAGGCATAAGGAATCAAAGCTTTCACATTAAATCCTGTAACACATGGCAGAAAACAAGCCCATATGTCATGATTGCTGACAGAAATCTCTCAGAAACAGTTTTACACCAACAGGTTGCTCTTTTCCAGTTTGAAAGGCACAGGGGGTTGACCGGAAAGAAAGGAAAACTCAGAAACTACAAAAAAGACTTTTCTTAAGAAAAAGTGCTTGTTTTAGGCTGTATGAGCTAGTTAGTCCTTGTGCTAAAAGATGTATAGTCTTAGCAGATAAAGAACAACATTTGTGTGTAAAAACAAAAACAAAGAAAAATGTAAAAGAGCAGTGTACTAATGGTAAATAAATGTGCTAATAAAGGTCTGTGTGCAAAGGTTATATTTGATAAAGCAACCAAGACCACATTATTAAAAAACATATTGATCTGTGGTCTCTGGTTTTCACCTGCAATGCACACACACACAGACAAGAATGATGCAGCTGCTGTATTTTTGGCTGAATTAGTCTGCAGGTGTTGTTTTTAACCGTATATCTAGCTCCTACCTCTCTGTTTGTGTCTCACGAGAAAGTAATTACATGTCTCAGGTTATGGAAAGCATCCCAGGGCTGCATTTGGTATAACTCTCTCATAGAATATCTACAAAATTCATGTTCAGAGAGGCTCTATCTGTCAAATCTTTGTCAATGGGATGGGATTTGAATAAAACAAAAACAGAAGAGAGACAAGGCTCTGCGCACTGCCAGTATGCAAATGCAGAATCTTAATTATATACCAGCAACACAGAGGAGAGTTCGAGAAAGACACATGGTTCTTGCTCTAAGTTAATGGTTGCCTCTCTGTAAAACACACACACACACACACACACACACACACACACACACACACACACACACACACACGCGCACACACACACACGCACAAAATGTAAGGCTCTTACTGTCAGCACAACAAAACACATCAGAGTCTCAGGGTCTGTTCTTTGTATACTAGTTATTCCTCTGTTGCTTACGAGACTGATCAGGTCAGAGCTTTAATCAAACTTGAGCTGAAGTGAAAACCAGAGCAATGAGCTGCACGTCGGTCAGCTCGTACAATTCCCATCATAAGAGTCAGATCAATGTGCGCTCCTTCCCACTCAGTGAGTGATGTGTAGAGTAGTGGCAATAATCGACAATAACACAAAATCACACCCTGTCCATGCTGGAGCCTTGGATGTAACTGTACTATACCTAGGTTTTGACTCGCCATCTCCACATCTGTATTTCCCGCAGCAGCATCTAGAAAGAGTGGAAAACATTTGAGTTCAGTGTTAGAGCCTGGAGTTGAGTTGACTTGGCTTTGGATATCACCTCAAACTGCCTTTTCATTCCATCTCTTTGTGTAGCATTGTCTTTGTACTGCAGTATGAGAGCAATGGAACCACAAAGACATGCATAAATTAAGTGACAAAAAAGAAGGGAAAAGAATGTCACTTCTACAACCATACATAATTGAAGGATTTCTTTGTTTCAAGCTACTGTGATAATAGGACTTTTTTGCATTGGAGTGGTGGCACAGAATGGAAAGACTGAATTGGAACGAATAGAAAATTCAATTTTTGATGACAAATGACATCAAGAAGCACTGGTAGAGCCAAGGGGCTCAGAACATGTGTTAATGGTCCGTAGAGCTACATTACCATCGTCACCCTCTTCTTCATCACCTATTTCCTCTTTACCTGAAAAGGGAGGGAAAGGAATCATCAGCCAAACACAAGCATGCATGGGAATAATGCCAGCCATTCAAATTTGAAAAACAAAGCTACCAGTCATACTAATGATCACAAACTGTTCATCTCTAGGCAAAGGATACATCAACATGCACTCGCTAACAACTGCTTATTTTGTTAGAAATATAATAGGTCATTTGTTAGCTTTGCTAGTCTTTGAAATAGCCGGCTTTGGAATTCAGTTGTTATAGGCTTATAAACGTGTAACAGCAGGTACAAACCAGACTAATGGCGTCGACTCGCCTCGAGTCTACTCGCCTTTTTTGGTTTTTCCATTACGAAAAAAAGTCCCTGGTTCCTGCTAACAGGTACTTTTTTTAGTACCATCTCAGTCGAGGTTCCAAGCGAGCTGAGCCGATACCAAAAGGTGACGTGAAAGTGACAGAGGGGGGTGTCCTGAACAAACCCGCAATTTTTAAATAGTTTAGCCAGCTGTGTTTATTTTTGCTGCCTCCAGCTTCATTTGAAACAAAATGTGTCTTCTGGCTGTGGCAACAACAACACACCTTCGACGTTCTGTGTGTGTGTCGCGTTAGGTCACGGCAGTTTACTGCGGCGCCGCTATGACGACCAGCCACGCTGAGGCGGTACTAAAATCTGCAATAGTAAACGGACGCACAGTGCGGTGAGTAGAGTCAAGGCGAGTCGAGCAGGTACCATGTAATGGAAAAACGCCATAAGAGTACAGCCATGCTCTGTCAGGCTGTAATAAGGCACAGCAGTGCTTTGTGTTAAATGCTAATGTTAGCATACAACATGCATACAGTGACAATGCTAACATGTTGATGTTAATAGAGAACATTATAATGTTTACCATGTTCACCATCTTAGTTTAGTGTGATAGCATGCTAACTTTAGCTACTCTGCATTGAACACTGTGTGTGCCCAATCTGTACCAGAAACCCGATCCGTTCTACGTATGTTCGTACTGTAGACGGTTGAGGTTAGTCGTTGCCGTTGGACAGTTAGGGTCAGGATAGCCCATTGGTCAGGGGATAGGACCTGCACTGATCGGGTTTTAGGTACAAATCGGGTTCTGACAAACACAAAGTACACCTCAGGCTCATGGGAATGTCACTAGTTGTGCAGATATTTGGTCATGAACAAATTTAATTGGTATTGGCCAAATAGAATTGTAGCCATAATGACTAAAAAAACAGTATCACTATGATAGTATAGTGTAGTACAGTGAATAGTAATACTATAAAATATTATACTTAAAAGTCATCATGTTTCATCTGATCCATGAAAAAAACGTATTGGAGGGCAGGTTTTCTACACATATTACTTTACATATACACATCATTTTTGCTAATCAACCTCCAACTTTAATGACAGCATCTGCCCAACTACAGCTACCTACCCAGTGTCCAACACCATGGCAAAATGTGTCCAATGTATACACAAAAGGCAGATTTCAGTAGTGACATAAAACAACTAATCCCTGCATATCTCTTACCCCCACCCTGCTCACCCCTTTTCTCCTGCACGCACGCACACACACGCACGCACACGCAAACACGCACATGCGCAAACACGCACGCACACACACACACACACACACACACACACACACAAATGACATTTGGGACAAATTGAGTAAATGAAAGCCATGACACCAATAAGGGAACATGGTCTACAATGGCTATTGTGCAGCTTCTATAATTGCTTTTTTAACAAGCTGTAGAGAGAAACCATTTTTTCATATCTATGCAATTTTGCCCTGCACTCAGAACAATAAAAATGCCAGCCTCTATTAAATGGGGAAAAGGCCAGTTCTACCAGTGCTGCATGTTTTACTCAAGTGCCTCTGTCCATCACGCAGAATGCTGGTGACACACAGTAGATGGCAATCCTTTCTGTTAATCATAACTGGCATTTTGAGATGGAGCCACAGACAGGGGGGGGACGAAATCCTCGCTGGCCATGAGGTCACCCTAAAACCTTTCTTTTGCGTTTAAAACTTATGCATGGCTGTTGTATCCGTCTGAAGTGATCCCAAACCACAATATATCAGATATGACAAAAGGCTGAATGTAATTTCCTCCCTGTTATTTGATCATTCGTATTGGGCTTTTTAAATGAAACAGTATTCAATTTGTGATAAAGGATGCTAAGGGACACAAACAAGACAACAAAAGTTTATATGTAGGGCAGATGTGATTTATAATGGCTCCAAGTTAAGTTCAATTAGAACACTCTCTCACAATGAATAAAACCCAACCAGCTCCAGGCCGCTCACTCATGTGCTCCAAACAGAAGGTGGCAGCATTGTCACAGCTTTCCTTCCCAATACTCACTGTCTTCACTGTGAGTCAGGGGTCTAACATACTTCACATGGAAAGACTCCAGTCCACACCTCAAGACTTTTAGTGTCAATACTCCCATGAATTCCCCTTTCAGAAATAAAGTGACTAAAATGCCATTTTAGGCAGTCGCCTGCACTTGTGTTGAATGAGCGACAGCGCTGTAGTATTTTCTTGGATAAAATGTTAGTCTCACACACTTGAATGATTTAATTATGTCAACATCAGATTCAGAAGTACAGTATCACAAGTACATAAACTATTTATTTAGTTGCTGATATGCAACCATCCCTGTGTCCTACTTGCATGACCAGTGAGTAAACATCAACTACAGACGATATTTCCAAGGAAGTAAAAGCAGTATGTCATATATTTAGGAATGAATAGAAATGTGAACAAGTTAACTTGCACACACACACACCCTGGCTATGCTCTATCTTTCCCCCCCAGCCCTGGCTTCCATTAAAGCCAACTGGAGCAAAGGACAAAAAAGATTCATTCATTCAAAATTCATGAGACGTGTAAAGGAAAAAGGGCTGCGAGATGACCAACAGCTATCATTCAAAGACCTTTTGCACATGAAATGTGTGTGTGTGGCAGGCAACGTGCAAGTGTGTTTGTGAGCTATGCTTAACGGGGTGCCACGGTGTAAGAGATGGCATCCCATGGAGAGGCTAACTGTCTGTCAACACATAGCGTTATTAATCTGCAAGTCTATCCGCGCTCCGTGCCATCTCTCCCTATCTCCCCCTCTTTTCCTCGGGTGAGTTCCCAGAAAGCTCAAGCATGCCAGGCAAACAGACCCAGCCAGGCATTGATTTCTGGCTCAATGTTCACATTTTACTGTGCCCTGTGACATCCACTAATCTTACTAATACTATTCTGATATCAAATAATAGACACTGTGGGGCTGCTTGCCAACTCAGGTGTGCTGTAAAGACGCTATACTCTGCCCTGGACCTCTGTCGCCAGCATTCGCCTCTGTGTCTCACCCACCCTTTCTCTCTCTTTTTCTTTCTATAGCTCGCAGCATCTGCATGCTGTGTGCCTATGTTTCATGTGGATTACATCACAACACAGCTCATCACACACACACACACACACACACACACACACACACACACACACACACACACACACACACACACACACACACACACACACACACACACAGTTAATCTGTGACCCTTTTTTGCAAATACACTTCGGGGGGTTATTTGTAGTTGACGAGGGATTGCGTGTTGGCCTCTTTTGAAGAAGAGTTGAAATACTGTTTTGCAAATCTGAACAACTCCCACGTTGTGTTGGTCTTTAAGTAAATATAATTAGAACTTCATTTATAAAGCACTTAAATTTGAAGACTCATGAAAGTAGGAAATTCATTAGAGATTTGAGACATAAGTTGCTTAGAAAATATCACAAGGAACAAAGCGATAAAAGCAATAAAAGAGTAAATCAACACTTAGAAAATAGAATAAGATAAAAATAAATCCAAAATCATAATACATTGTAAGTATAATGTGAGATGTGTTTTGATGTTTTTTATATATATAAAAGCTGTGTGTTTGTGTCAATTATGTGCTGAAGAAGCATTTTACTTATGCAAAGTTGCAGTTATTGTGTGTGGGGCAGAGCAGCCCTATACTTACCTTCAGTCCACTAACCAGTGTATTTATCATTGAACAACAGTGGAGAAAGCCTTAATGCGTTCTCTTCATCAGTGCCATGGCTAAAAAACCCTCCTGTCTGACCCATGGACTGAGAAGAGTGAATCCCCTGAGGAGTGTGATGGGTGTGATGGATCACACTGAGGCATATTGACAGATACACTCCCCCAACTGTGCTGCTGTGTAATTTATTCTAAAAAAGTGCTCCACATATTGACTACACCAAATAGGTGACCTGCTTTGCTGGCTCTATAGACAAGATGGTAAAATATATTGTGTTTTTGTTCAAACGTACGTAGGTGTATGAGACTCGAGCATCTTATAATGTCCGTCCCACATACAGTAGCTGACAGTCGGTTTTTGCAGCTTGTATTTCCTCTGCTCTGTGCTATCTTGACATCTGAGTGTTTCTATGATTAATCCTTCCTATGTGCTACATCGAACCAGACCTAACCTTTACAGTGCAGGCAGTACAAAATCATTTCATTCCTTTCCTGTGAGAGAGGTTGTCTCAAGGACTGAGTGTTCCCATGCTAGAAAGCTGTGCCAAGGCCTTTTGTGAATGGATTAGTTACTATTAAGCTGCCGGGCCTGATAAATTAGGATTTATAAAGATTATTACAAAATACTTATGCCCTCCTAATGCTGATGATTGAATTTGTGAATCATATTGAATTACTGCTTTGGATTAGGGAAAGGTATGTTGAATAGGCAGGGAAAAATGACTTATTGTGCTTTGTTTCACAACACAGAATGTATTGATGCCCTTAAATTGTGTGCACTATCCGGTCCAGCCTCTCACGATCAGCTGAGGACCCGCTTCCCCAAAGAAAACAACCATGACTGCTATCTTCAGAAATTCCCTTCAACCTTAAGGCTTGAAGACAAATGGATGGTGTACGATTTTAATTGCCTACTAACACCCTCCAGTGTAGGAATCTAATTATCTTTGGTCCATCGTATCGGAGAAGCCTATAACTGTTTCAATATTACACACCAAAGGGGCTGAAACTGCAGAATAGCCAGATAATGGCTTCTTAAACAAGTTTGCCTCTAAGAAAACATTCTTTTAAAAAAGACCAAGCTTCATCTTGTATTCATTTCCCCAAAGAGGAACTTGGCACCAGAGAGCGAGTAACCGACCAAGAACACACTGCATTACTTCATACACACCAAACAAATTATTATGTAAACACATATCAATGTACAATGTTTCCCCTACCCGTCATGTTATTTGAAACTCAAAACTTACTCAAAAAATGCAGTAATCATTTATAAAATTAGAATACAAAACAAACACACACACACACACACACACACACAAATAGGCTTACCTCTACTGTCTTCACTCTCTTCCTTGGTTGTGGATTTCGTGGATGTGTTATCTATAAATAAACAGAAATAAATGGTGATATACAGACGAGGGAGTGACACGTCATTATCCCCCCAACACTATCAGGACGCGAAGGGCGTGACATCTTGTCAATTGGAACTGTTAGATAAGGGATGGTGTAAATAAAAGACTTTTAGCAAGCCTCACTCATCGTAGCAGTGATTATTCTAACTTGGCCATCCTGCCATGGCTGACCACGCTACAAGAGCTCTTACACTGTTTTGTTTTAAACCTGCCTGACAAAAACAAAATGACTCCTGTGGGAGAGAAAGGAAAGAATGTGAGGCTTTGAGACCAATTCCAGAGCGCAGTCTGAGATAAAAGCACCATTCCAAGGGAGAATGGCAGTTATTCGAACCTTTGAATAAGCTCCAGACTTCACTGATTCAAACTCTGGCTGATGGAGCAGAATAAAAAGCCAGTCCGTGGCACTGGTGAAGAGGCCTATCAAACAAGGCCAAACTGGACCGGGGCAGGGCTGGCATGATAATACAACATAGCTAGGAATTATAAGGGGTTATTGCAGTTGGCTTGATATGGTCTGTTGCTATGTTATTATAGAGTATGCAATGTAAAATAGCCGGTGAGGAACGCAACAGAAAATAACCTAGTCGCTCAGGCCCCATAGTACAAACTCTCGAATGCAGTTCCTCTAAGCCTTTATGAGTTGGCCATTACGTGCACATTGTTTCACTCTGGAATATCACATTTTACAGTGCACTTATAAAACAGCCCTTTTATCTTCACCCAAAATGGAATCTCATTGAAAACACAGATGCGTGTAATTGGCAAATCATGGGGGTTACTTTTAGAGGAAAAATATTTTGATAGCACCCTGGGTTCTACATCTACAGTAACCTGAAGACTTCCTTCTATAGACAGGAAAACTAACATTGCTCTCTGCTTAGTTGGTTGCACGTGCACTATGACGTCTTCGAGGGACATAGCAGTAATATCTGGCAAGCCCATGCTTTGAATCCCCATCATACTCGTAAAGAAAGCTTGCCAACGGGGGCTTTCTAAGACCTACTGTACCTTGGAGAAAATTGCTAGAGGCAGAACATTTCATAAAACATTTCATAAAAATTAAATGTTTTTGTCTACCAAAGAGAAAAATAAGGAACTGCTGCTAACCTCTATTAGTCCTGCTATTCGAACAATATAGACACTTCCATGAGGCTTTCTGTTTGAGCTATTGCGTATTCAGGACATCGGTGCACAGACAAATGTCAATAGTTTATCCCGATAAGCAGTATCTGGGAGTTTCAGGCCGTGTGCCAAGATGGTTCGGTGATAAAAGCATTATGCGCTAACAGTTGTGTTTGTGTCAGCGCCTGGTGCATTCTGTGGAGAGATGTTGCTCTTCTGTTTTTTTGTCACTCGCTTTTGGTGGTCTAAAGGCATTGTGCCTGTAAGCCGGATGAAGAGAACGGTGTTGGGAATTAGCTGTGGATATAAGCTCTTGTAATGTAATGTACCTGACATGAAGTATTTTTAACTGCGATGTGTCAGGCCTGGGATCCAACTCGTCACCAAATGAATAAACATTCAATTTCATGTGCTGCATAAAACCTAGCAAATCACTGTCACCAGTTCAAGCTACGCCACTCACTCAGCCTCTGTGTGCTTTAATGGAGGTGTTAAGGTAAAAAGGCAACCATGAAATATTCTGTCACTCACCTTCCTTCAACTGCTCCTCTGCAACCTCGGTGTCATTGTCTGGCAGGGGGGAAAAGACAGCATGTCAAACCATGCTATTTTATAATGTACGATACAGTGAGTCATCACAACATCTCCTTGATTATAATGTTAGAGCACAGTATTTTAATGCCATACTCTGTGTCTGCTTAGATCAGTCAAACTATGAAACTAAAACCTGCAGTGTTTTCTCAATATGTGATTGCAATATGATTTTTCTTTTGGTACTAAAAGCAAAACCCCATCCCATTCACATGTTCAAAAGCTGGCTGTTGAAAATCTTTCACCTCCTTCTTCCACACCATCCGCCATGCTCCGAAATCTTACAACCCTTCGCAGCCTCCCTGAATTCCCCCACCAGACGGCCTTGGATCTAGCGAGTTATTACACCAAATGACTGCGTATGTGTGTTTGGGGTGGGGTGGGGGTTCACATTCATGAGACATTCGTTTTCAATTAAACCTATACTGGTAGGCTCAGCATAAATTACACAAAACCTCTCATTTCCTCAAATTACAAGGACTGCAGGCTGGGGCGGACAACTGCGCCTTTTAATAAAAAAACTTAGATTTTCTCTTCTTTTCTCTATACGTCTATTGTGTGAGACAGACTAAGAGAACTAAAGGTATTTCTGGGTGGATGAGTTGAGTTGCACAGTGGGAGATGAGAAGGAGACGTTGGATGCTGCAGAGGGAGGAATTACCGAGGGAGAGACAGGGAGAGAGCAACTGTGAATGCCTGCTCACGGATCCCGGCTCCCATCCTACGAACACACACACTCAGATCACAGCATGCAACATTCTGTGAGTCAAGCCACTGTATACATAGTATGCGTGAGCTTGTGTGTTATTATGCACGGTTCATCTGGATGGAGTATGTCTGAGGGCAAGTGTATGATGTGACTATACTATATGACTATACGTGTGTGTAAGGCTGTGCACAAGTCTGAGCAATGATTGCACTGTGGTTAACAAGAAAAAGAAAGTGTTAGCTTTGATGAAAGGCTGTTGTCATCTGTTCTGTAGAAGTGTAACCATCAGAGCTCCCTGTGGATCCAGCGACAGACTTTTCTTTTGTATAACACTGAATAAAAGGGTACAGTGCATTAATCTAACCCTGCTTGGGGAAACAAAGGATGGCCCACTGATACAGTATAACAATAGTGCAAGAATGGAAACATGGGGTGTACCAGCTACTGCCACATGCTATAACATTATTGCCACTGCACAACACTGCTGTCAGCACAGGATATGTATGTGACTGGAATAACAATATATGACTAGGGGTAAAGACAACACAATCGAAGCTTCACGCAAGGATTCGTACTGTACTATATGGCTTTCTTGATCTTGATTAAATGAACAAACACTATTATGATATGAAACAAGATGAGAGAAACTATCAGCTGTTCAATAGTTTGACATTTTTGAGAAATATGCTAATTTCCTTTTTTTCCTGAGGGTTTGATGAGAGGATCAATGCCATTGTCATTTCTGTGTGCTAAAAATGAAACTTAGCTCACTAATTAACCTGTTATATGACCTGGTTTCTCCACTGGTTGCCTGGCAACCTCAAAGCGATGACAAAACTCCAGGAAGTCACTGTATCAGGCCAAGAAATAGTCCAGCACATAGAACCCTGTAAAACTACAACTTGTTTTTACATAACGGTTTATGTACAGATTAAACAAACAAAGTTATACAGTGTTAATTTGGTAATTACAAGTGGGTTTTTTTGGGGCATTTTGGCCTTCAATTGATAGGACAGGAGACAGGAAACGGGGGAGAGAGAGGGGGATGACGTGCAGCAAAGGGCTGCAGGTTGGAATCAAACCTTGGGCCGCTGCGTTAAAGACTGAACCTTGGTACATGGGGCGCACGCTCTACCAGGTGAGCTTCCAGGGCGCCCCCTTTATTAGTGCTTTTCTGGCATATTTCATTACTTACTTTACTTAAAGTGCTCATATAATGCTTTTTGGCTTTTGCTCTTTCCTTTAATGTGTTATATATCTTTTTGTGCATGTTATAGGTTTACAAAGTGAAAAAGCCCAAACCCTGTTCACAAACTGCTCCAAACTGCTCTATTGTAGTCCAGCCTTTACTTCCGTGACGAACGTGCGTCACTTTGTAACACGTTATAATGCTCGCCTAGCTGCTAGCATGGCACTCCCTCATGCTTTGCAACTGACAAGCTACATGCATGTGCGACTCCCAACAAAGATAGTACAGAAGTGAGATGCCTCACTCTGTAACTAAAACAGAGAGCTCAACACACATGGTGAAAAGAGCATAATATGAGCACTTTAACTTTTAAGCCATGCTAGCTGTTTCCTCAGCTAAGCTAACCGTTAAGTAGTGGAATCTATCCTCCTCACATCTCACTCTTGGAAAGACTTATTAATCTTTTCATCAAATTCTTGACAAGAAAGTGAAATAACTATTTCTCTAAGTTACCTTTTTCACTCACTTGCTGGAATGGTTAGGACAGTTGGATTTAAAGTTATGAACTGTACTACTGCCAAGCAAGTTCTAAACCTCTATATTATAATCAAAATCTACATGTTGACAAGCAGGTAGTAGGATATGTATTTCTTCTTTTGTATTTTCTACATGTCTGTGATTTATGGACAAACGTGAACATTTTCACATATGATGAGTTTAACTGAATCCTCATTATCTGCCAAAGCTGACAGAGAGACTCTGAGCCACTATGCTTTTTGACAATCACAACACTAACACACCATGGTCTCCTCATTTTCCTGCCCCGAGGAATAGCCTCGTGAAAGCAACACAGACTTAATTTTCACCCTATCACAGGGTTCCTGTAGCCCTTCATATCTTCTCTCCACATATTATGTGTGTGTGATAGAAGTGTGTGCATATCACAACTTTACTTCTTCCAAAGCAGTGAGGGTTGAGGGGAAGCTTCTATTATGGACATATGGGGGTAGGTGTGCGTGCAGTGGAGTTGGAAGTAAGGAGTGTGTATTAAGAGCCTTGTAAACAAATGTCAATTGGAAAGTCAGTGAAACAGTTTGGGAGAATGCAGCAGCCCCTGCAGATCTGTGGGCTGTGTTAATATTGTCAGCACTGTGGCTGATTGAGGAGAAGAAGAGATGGAGCCCAGCTGGTGGGCAGTCACCCGGATCATATTAGTGAAGGAGTGTACCCGGAATCAATTTCAACATGCTTTTACTCTCTACAACCACAGCTGCATGACTGCTTCCATGCTCGCAAATAATACGCGCCAAGGCAAGCATGTGGTCAATCACTATCTATGAACCAATCTGAATACTTAATAGAATCATGGCATATGATTAATTGCATTACTTAAGCTCTGTCAATTAATGGTTATACTTTTGCTAAAAATACAACCGTGGTAATTCCTTGACATTTTCTGGCTGCTGTCTAGGTGCGTGTATTCTTTCAAATGATGCAAACATGGATGTTCCTCCTAACCAGATAGCAAGATTATCATAGCACCTTTGAGATGTTTACAGTTTATGGCTTTTCAAAGTAATGAATAGGTCATTATATCACTGGTTATGAGCTCAGTTGCCGAGGTCGTTTAATGGTACTACAGAGTCAAAAGCTTTATGTATAGTTGCTTTGTGTATTAGCTTGTTTGTCTATTTGCATATTTTAGTATTTGTGTGTGAGAGGCCTCCTTTACACACAAACTGAAGTACTCCTTGAGCTGGCATACATGAAAAAGACCGTTTGTGAAAAATACATCATTACTCATCAAACACAGACTGATCTCATGAAGTGGCGTATGTATGACACGCCAATTCATATGCCATTATTGCCGTGTTATCAAGACGCATAGTCGCTTTTTAGCGTGTTTATCAACGCCGTTTGACCTCCACTGACTTACATTACCTTGCGATTGCGTGTGAATTTACGCCGTAGTGAGTAGTATGAAAGGGCGAAAATCTGCGTAGGGAGGTTGGTCGGGGTGGTGGATGGGTCAAACACAGGACTTTCACCCAGGACAGCGCGGATCGTGTCCCGCGTGTCACGTTTCCTTCGTGTTCCGCGTGAAGTTGTTGCTTTCTCTTTTACTAAAGCCAACCATGTTGTTCTTTTCCTAAACTCAACCCCATTCTTCTTTTCCTAAACCCAACCATGCCGTTGTTGTCCCGCGTCCCGTTATTGTTTTCGTCAATCCAACCGTCCCGTTCTTCTTTTCCTAAACCCAACCGGAGCTCCAAATGCAACGTCCCATTCTGGCGTATACATACACGGCGTAAACATACACGCGGTGCAAGCGTAGACATACACGCAGATAGCTCCAAATGCAACGTCCCGTTCTTCTGCGTAGACATACACACGGATAGCTCATAATGCGTACAGATAACACGCACCACTTGGCTTTAGAAAGTGGTGTATATGTTTACGCAAAGTCATGATATCACGTTGTCAAACAGCAGTTCCTCTGGTAAGTCTGTTTGAACACTGGGCACAAACTGCTGCAGTCATTTGTGCTAATGTTTCACTGTGATGTCAATGTTTGAATATTCAATACTCGACTAGGTGCAACTTCCTGTTTTAAATGTATGTGCTTGTGCGTTGTAGCTGATGTGCCTGTATTCACGGTGTGCATGAGCATTCTTGTGAGCACTATTTTTCAGTTTCCTCCTTCTGCAGAGATGTGACCATATTTTGTCTCCCTCGTAGTGGCAGCTTGTGGGAATGCACATTGTAATAAAGCAATTTCCTGTATGCAAATGTCCTGTTTACACATTCCTGCTCCAGTCATTGTCACTTGACAGATTGCTTGAATATGGGAAAAGCAGCTATACAGTGAAAAATGAGAATAGTAAGACTTCAATAAAAAAATCTATTGTGCCTGCTCTTAGCTCTAGACATGCTTAAAACTGATGTCACATGGAAGATCCTGAGTTTCACACAACCACAGATACAAATTACAGAAAGATCAAGGCCACTATTCACATAACAGCTCCAGAACGGTTTGCTGATAGAGGAGGCTGTGGAGAAACTCCTCCTTAAAATAATGAGGAAGAATGATAGAAAGTGGAGGGATGAGGTGATGGGCTAGTGGCATCTGAACAAGGAGAGGTGAAAGTGAGAATGAGTGAGGAAGAGAGAATAAGGGGTGGGGGGCTAACCTTTACAGTGCAGGGCATTACATTATTGAAAGCAAGATCATGTTCCAGGCGACAGAATAGTCTCAGGCCTCTCTGTGATGCATTCAGTGTTGCCGCAAAATCTACCTGACTGTCTGTCTCTAACAGTGAGGATGATGGGATGTTCAGAAAGCGTACGAGCACACCTGCAGAGCTAATTCACAGCCTCTGATTCACTATTGCCACTCTGCGCAGGCTAAATGCAAGTCTTTTCACACTACGGAGTTATGCATTCCCTACATGGTGCAATCATACCAATCAGCATTTCTTTCTTTCAAGCACACCAATCGACTACTGTTAAACTCATCTACGTGGTGCAGCCTGGCTGGATAAAATCTATGAATACACTCCCTTACTTAAATGTCTAGTCTACAATCACAGCACTTGTAAATATGTTATCTTTAAATCTTTCTTATGGAACATCTTAAAAGAGCTGTTGTTTTTTATAGAGAGAGGATGGTAAAATCTTTGAACAAGCACATGAGGTGAAAGACTGGAGGAGGTGTCGGCAAGCATGGTGTAAAAAAAAAAAAAAAAACCTGCCATACTTCAGACAATGACCCTGAGTGGGAATGTCACACGTAGTTAACCACTAGGGTTATAATGGAATTAATCTCTCTCTCTCACACACACACACACACACACACACACACACACACACACACACACACACACACACACACACACACACACACACACACAGATCAGTGATAAAGGTGGCTCTGAAAAAGTGGCTCCCCAGAGGTGAAAGGGCATGTGACAGGCGAGATGCTGTGATGAGGAAGAGTGCTCAGGGTGACATTGTGGTGTGTGCTGTGGTAGCCTTCTGGAACGACCCCACTCTTAATCAAAGACTGACCTCTGTTTTCCTCATTAGCAACTCATTGCATGATGGTAAACAATAGTTTTTAAATTAAATATATCTTATATATAAATATTATCTTCTAATAATGTAGCTCTCAGAACTTTTCCGATTTCCCTTTTGTGGCTTGCACAGAGCCTGTTGTTTTGTCTCCCCTATGTTCCCAGTCGTTGAGAGATATAGGGCATTTATCCACTGACAGCACTTGTAAATGGCAAGAGTGATAACTGCAGAACAACTCTAGCTCCAGATTCTCATCTCAGAGCACTAATATGATGAGACAGGTGCTAGGTGCATGGGGGCATGCATTATAATTAAGGTCTCTCCCCAGAATGTAATCTTTCAGGGTAGAGCCTGGGCGGGGAGCGGGACAGATGACGGGAGCGCAGGGGGAACAAAACACTCTACATCTGGGAGCAGCGAGATGAAGGCCTCAGAGCCAGTATTCCGTTGGGGAGGTGGTGAGGGAAAAATGAGGTAAATGGGAGGTAATGCTAGGCTGGTGAAGCCAGCCAACCTCTTTTAGCTCCCCAGCTATTAAACCCAATCCTCCGTGGAGCCCCCATCAGAGCTGGTGACTGCATCTGGCCCCCGAAAAAAAACAGATGATGGCGTGAAAGGGGGGAGGGCATTGAGAGACAGAAAAAAGAGTGGGAGTAGAAGATAATGGATGTTTGTTTATTTCACATATAGAATAAAACCAAGTAACCAAGGACGATCAGTGGCTGCTATGCATCCCTGAATTTTGTAGTTCTTGCAGAAGACATTCACTGTCGAGGACAATTTATACAGTCAATCAAATCTAGCATTAAAGTCTCATCAGAATATCAACAATTATGCTAAATATCAGCTTGCTGGTTCGCTGACAAGAAGTCTAACTATTCTAATCCTATTAAGGCAATCCTTGGAGAACCTGACACTTGTTTTACCTTGTTTAACTGTCAGCCTAAATTCTCACTGTTAATCTCCCAAATGGCCGTGCGGGTGCATAGACTTTGTTTTCATTTAAAGGTGTCACCCAAGCCTGACAGGTCCTTATACTACTGCTTCCAGGATCAACATCTCTCTTGATGCAGATGTTTTCTAGGATAAACAATGGAGCAAATGTGGCCGGGTTGGCTCAGTGGGTAGAGCAGGGGCACATATACTGAGAGGTTTATGCCTCGACGCAGAGGTCCAGGGTTAGAATCCGACCTGTGACGATTTTCTGCCTGTCTTCCCCCTCTCTCTCCCCTTTCTCACCTAGCTGTCCTGTCAAATTAAAGGCGGGAAAAGCCCAAAAAATAATCTTTAAAAAAACAACAACAAGGGAGCAAAGCTGCCTCGGTCTATACACACGGTCAATTAGGCAGGTGCTGACATCACGTATTACACAAAACCTTCAAAAGGAGGCCTTGGAAAAACACAGCATATAAATCATTCATCTATCCATGAACTAGTTCTACACAAAACAGCAATGGGTAACAGAGGAAATGTAATGATATGGGATTACTGACATGCAGTCCAGTCAATTGGAAGTTAACACACATACCTGGAAAAATGACAGACATATTCTTCTTGTAGATGGCAAAGTCGGTCTCGAGGAAGACACAGAAAATTACCCGTGTGATCTGCACAGGAAGAAAAAGAGAGAAGAGCAGTAAGTGTCATTGTTAAAACAAACATGACATAAAAACTAACTGGGCAAGTTTAGATCTGATGATAATCTGCACCAGCAGGCCATATTCATAGCCATTCAGAAATCTAATTAGTTACCCTCCTAATCAAGACCACCCAAACTAGACCCTCTGAGAGAGAACATTACAGCTCATTACAGAATAAGCATTATTGAATGGGTGCATTGTTTGAGCAGAACAATCAGTATCAGACAAAGTGCAACGACATTAAAGATGAGCAATGGAGAATACTTTCACCCAAATTGAAAATTACAAGAGAAAATGGCAAAGCATTTTATTCAGGACCATAACAACAATTACATGTTGAAATGAAAAACAACATGGAATAAGTACATTTGGTATCGAAAACTCAAACAAACAATGTCACCCTTGATGGTAAACAAAAAAGTGACTTATTTTCAACATCATCAACAAAAACAATACAGACAATGGCTTTAATATATATTTTAGTTTTTGAAGTTAGATAGCTAAAAGAAGAAGAAAAGCAAAAAACTTGAAAATGACCATTAGCAAATAATTTCTTTTTCTTACTCTAGATCTCTTGTTCAACAGCAAGTGTAACAGCAAGTCATGTCAATGACAACTTTGGAACAGTTACACTTTTTGTTTGGTTTGGTTTATTTATGGATATAGAAAGACAACAAGGGGGGAGGGTATCCAAGGGATAACATGTAAAAGCGAGAAACACTTTTTTCCAACATGGTCCCTGATGTAAGAGAACAGGACATACAACACATGCAAACACATACAGTCCTTCTGAGGTTAAAACAATAAAAAAAAAAAATAATATATATATATGTCTCCTGATACATGCTGATCACAGACAGATGCAGAGGTGACACATTCACGTTTTAACAATGTTGGAAAGAAACTGTATACAATGGCTGCTAAAACAAAGTAAAAGTCTGCTAGCTCAGTGGGTGATGTTAAACAATGCCAGTCACTCCTCTGTTTTATCACTGCCTACTGAGATTCAAAACTTTCTAATCACTCAGGATGACCTGGCTTTCTGTATTTGATCACGATGCTCCCAATATACCAACTGTGTACTGAATAATTTAAGCATTATTTGAAAGCTGAAGCTTCACACTCCGACACATTGGCATTATGTTTTTTTGTACAGATAACCAACCTTTGAACGTTACCACAAAGTTAGCTTAGGTTTGCCATTGATGCAGCACAGCAAAGGATGCCATAAAATGATGATGGAGAAACCCATTTTATTGATAACTTATTACACCTTCCACCTTCATCTACAAGGGGAACAGATTAGAAAGCAGAGAGGTTCCTTTCTGTTTCAGAACAACAAAACTCTGAACGAGCTCACTGGCTCTTAGACTCAACAAGGAGTTTATAACGACAAATTAGTACCTATTAGTTAACTTCCAGCATATTTGAGCAATTTTACTTATATTAGTAGGGTCAGTAGAAATCTGATAACCATTTTGTTTTTCACCCTTTAGGGCCAAAATCATTCAAATAATCGGGTTTAATATGAAAGGGATTTATTTTCCAGAAAGCACAAGAGGATGATGAAGTTGGAGAGCATCATGGACTCTGGTACTTACTTACTAGTCCAGACATACACCAAAAAATGATATGTAAATAATATATGCCACTTCTTCAGTCAACAATTTCACAACTCTGTGTGTTATAATTCATACTGGTTTATAAAAACTGATATAAAGCTATTCACTGGCCATCTTCACTTTCAATACTGTGATAATATGTCTAAAATGGAGACATTTACAGAGCTTTTGAAAGATTGCAGAGAAAGAGGTCACCTCTTTCACTTTCACCCTTCTTCAGTGGAGTCTTAGATGTGCAGGCATCAGTCACAGAGATACATTACACACCACAACAGCATATAATCGCTTGACTGAATAATGGCAATTTTACAAACAGCCATAATGGTAGCTTTCCGCCCCCCCCCTTCCATGCAGAATAGTGATGTTATGGGGGAATAAAGGGAGCCCACCAGCTTTAGCATCATTTCTAACCCTGCCCAACACAAGGATCTGATTCAAAGAGGCACCCTTCTGGTGCTCATACAGACATATATCTATTAATAGTTTATGATCTGCGCTTTTGAGTAAATGTTAAGAGCTGCATCCAGGATGGTAACATTTTATTTTGCCTTGTCTTGGGGGGGGGGGGCTTTGTTCATAAAATGTAGACTCACTCTCTCAACTGCGACAGAAAATGAAAGCAAGCTTTAAGTCTCCTTTGAAGTAGTGGGCTCGCTGACAAACAGATTGTGAGAAAAGTGATAATACACCAAGATAGTGCATACCACTGGGTGCTGGAAGGCCACAGGACAGCAGCTCCCCAGGAATTTCCATTACTCTTTTATGGAGCTCCATTCTGAAACTGACTGCCCACTGTGAAACAGGATGAATCATGAATTCATGCCTTTCATTGAAACACACACACACACACACACACACACACACACACACACACACACACACACACACACACACACACACACACACACACACACACACACCATTGATGGTGATTACATTTTCCTATGTTGTGTTTAATGTTAAAAGAAAAGAAGAAATATTACTCTGAGTTAACAACTCTGAGAAACAAAACCAAACGGAAAATCTTAGTTTCCATGTCATGAAGACTCTAATCTCACTCTCCCTTTCCCTCTCTGTCAATCTCTTTGTGTAGTTCTGTTAAAGCATGTCCACATTCTGCAGAAGACTTCGGAAAGTTCTTTTATTCTAAAGATCAGAAACCCATCGTAACAGTACCCCTTCTTAACAGTTTAAAATGAATCAAATACAACAGAGAAGGTGATCTATGACTTTTTCTTTATAAACGTAAATTCTAACAGTCTGTACTTTCAAAGACAGCTTGTCTCCTGCATGCACGCATACAGTACTGTATAGTCATAGACGAAGAATCTACTGTATAAGAGTAGTTGGAGAGCGTTTTCCTTAATAGTAGTCTGACCCAAAATCACATGCACCAGATGTTTTCAATCATATACACTTTAAAATACATTGTTCGTTCTTTATCACGTGGATTAGTGATGACACACAAACTCACTGTATTTCCTACCTGCTTTATATCGATAATTACACATACATAAAACGAGAAAAGATGATACACAAAATAGCATTACACTGTAAGAGTGTAATTATATTTAAATGTGAAATACATGAATTAGCATCACGACAAATACTGAGCATTAAAAATGTGCATGACGTAAATGATCACTTCAGAGTAGAACATGCTACTAAATACTGGAGAAGAGGTATTACCCAGTATTTTGGACTGAGGCTGCGAGGTGTATGTATGCTGGTGTTTGTGTGTGTTGAGCGTGCACTCTGCAGCCGCCAACATTGAAAAAAGTTAATGGAAGACTAATTAGAAAGCTGGGATCACTGCATGCAAGCCTGCTTAGTCATTACTCATCCCTGATTGGAGGGCCTTTGCCAAAGAGTGAACACAATATGATTGGGTTCCGGGGTTGCATATGGGAGGGATGGTCGCCATGACAGAAATGTGTTTTGCACAATAAGCTGCAAGACGGTGTAGTTGGCTTGACCTGTTGCTCTTTGAGACCCAGCCAACTTGGGGGAATGCTAAGAGTTCAATGGACTGGAAGGATTTTGACAGAAACAGTGTGTTTCCTCAAGAAAGGGACATCAACATGTATAGATGGCATTCTTAGATATGACTTAGTAAAGATTAAAGTAAAAATTCTTAAAAAATCTTTCCAATTAATTATTTAATGCCCAATACATCCTAGAAAACAAGTGACAACTTCAAGTTGTTGAGCGAGTTTCGATAGTGAGGCGAGAGCATACTTTATTTTCTATTACAGCATAAAGACATTAATTTATGTTGCAGACATTGTTTGTCAATACTAATGCTCTACTGTGGAATATTTAATCATGCAGGTTAAGGATCTAATTTCAATTATTTCATTTAAACCTTCTGCAGAACACTTTCATTAGGCCTAATCAATTCAAAACCATTGCCTCTTAGTTGTAATTGGGTTTGGAATATATGATAAGTAATTAAAATGATAATGCCAGGGGTGCAACCTATGACTATGTAACTAATTTTCATGTCACACAAAATGCAGAGAAACAAGATTTGGGAGTGGCTAGCTCTGTCAATTTGTGGCAGATGCATGTGCCACAGTGTTAATGAGTAGCATGAACCAATATGAAAGTGTCCTTTACCCACATTTCTTGTTTCATGACACTATATGTGATTTTTAATTTGTGTGTATCTGTGGCTCATTATTGTGGTGCAGGGCTCACCAGGTGCCCCAGACTCCTATTGGCTGGCTGACAGATGAGCTGTCATAGCTGGCCACCCATGCCCATAATTACATTGGGGGCACTGCCAGCAGAATCTGACGTGCAAGCACAACACACGCACTTTCACTACTTGTATTTCCTTCTTGATTCTGTCACAAACAATAATAGGGACAGGTTGCCCTAGCATGTCTGCTCCAGCTGGAGCCCAAACCCAGGGGAGATCTGTGTCTATGTGTCCTGTGCTGCCTTGTTACCGAGGCACAGGCTTATGCAGGATCCTGAATGGCTGGATCCAGATGGACAACAGCGAAAGGAGACTGATATACAAAATGAACACTGGCTGAAATAATTCATTCATTGGCTTTCTTTGCTTTTGACCAAGGTCGAATTGAGTAAACACCAGCATCGACTGGATGGAAAGAAACCTGGTCAGGTCACCAATCCATCACAGCGCCTGAGCATAATGAACTGTATGTATCATAAACTCTCACATACACACAGTAAATATGTATTGTGTTTAGGATTTATTCATCTCTGACATGACATATATGACATATGAGTGTTGCATGTGTGATCATACACTCATAGTACACGTAATTGTTCGAGACAGATTGAATAATTCAAGCAAATTATTCCTGAGCCAGAAATATCTCCCCATAAAACACAGCCTCCTAGCTGCATCATCAAAGCCATAATCAGCGAGTGCTCGTCTCCTTTGTTGTCAGCAGCGCTGGATTGGATAGAGGGTTCACTTTGAGGCAGGTGGACCATATCCAGGCTATTACTGATGTAATTACACACACCTGCGTCCCTCTCGCCACTAGTACACACAGCCTCTGCATCTTGGAAAAAACTCTGCTTGGGTCTGACAGGCTTCTATAGTCAGAGCTGTGTAAACACTCAAACACACACACATATTTGTAGATCCTTGGTGACCATGACAGCACAACTACCCAGGGCACGTTCTGCTCCTTAGAATCTGCTTGTCACTGTGACATCAGTTAGTGTCCACTGGCTTTACCAGCGGTAGGGATTATGCTGGTGACAGCTAAAGCAAGACACTGGCTCGGGCTACTCAGCTGAAGTTGTGAGTAGCTCCTCCATTTGACTTTGATTGACCCCGTCTGCCGAGAGAGCTGCAGCTCCACCTGCGGCAAGCTTGTGAATTATCATTTCAAAGAAGTGCCCAGAAAAGGTTATCCCTTTGAACAAAACGCCTCCATCCAAACATCAAAGGAGAAGCCTGACATTGGGCTTTGAGAAGGCATGGTTATGACCAAAGCCTGGAAGAAAGTGCTGAGCTCAAAGTCTTACTTTCCAAAGGCGGTCGACATTAACTGCTCACTATAATCACGATAAGGGCAATAAGGATAGTCAATGAAGTCAGCCTAATATTGCTAAACAGACAACAGATTTTGGTAAATGCTTATGTACACAATTATGCATGAGTGCTCAGCACAGTGCGACTAAGTAGAACTGATAACATTCTGGTAAGCTGCCTGGTTATTTCATCAGTGTAAAACATCACCATGGTGCTTCTAAGGCCGTTTATGCAGTGCAGAATATAACACATTTTGACAGGAAAATGCTGTCTTGCTAGATTCGGAAAAATCCGTAAGATAATATATCAGCAATTTGTATGTTAATTCAACAAATGCTGCGTGTGCCTCACATTTTCTTTTACACATTAGAGCTGAACAAATAGTTCCTACTACTGTGTTATTCAGGCTTCATTGCTGCATGGTACTGTAGACAAAAATGGAGTACAGCATGCTTGAGGCATCTAGCATTTTAGCTCACATTTTCAAAAATTGTTCTTTCAAAGTTAAAGAGACATCACACAGACTTTCATATGCTTTGAGCTGTTCCTGCCAGCTCCCACTGCCAGCAGCAGAAGCACTGTGCTATCTGATTTGAAAAAAAAAGAGCTAGAGACGATTTCAGCAGAAAAAACTCACAATTAATTC
The DNA here is from genome assembly GCF_031162955.1 of Sander vitreus. Lineage (NCBI taxonomy): Eukaryota > Metazoa > Chordata > Actinopteri > Perciformes > Percidae > Sander > Sander vitreus. Next base: position 12,052,061 of record NC_135871.1, on the reverse strand, counting down.
CTTGTATTTCATTTCATATTATTTTCATTTAATCTGTCTGAAAGAGAAGGGCAGGCTTTATGGATTTTTATATTCTCCAGTAGATTTTGCCAAGAAGACCACCAAACACACTGCCTAAAATATTCTAAAGTGTCTGTTTTACCTCTGCGAGCTTGTTCCAGCAGAGTAAAGTAAAATGTCAATAACCTCCCACAGGAACAGTAACTGACATTACCTTACTGCCACTAAATGTTTAGTAGTACATAACCAATGACTGTAATGCAAATCCTTCCCCATCAACAAGGGGACTTAAGTACCTTGGAGGAGCTTTAAGGGAAATGTCAGTAGGGCCTCCAGAGATTGGGGTCCACAATACTACAGCATATTTTTGGCATGTGAACAATGCTGCAATAGACTCCACTGACAAATTTGTCAATTGATATGGATTTTCAAATAATTATAATGATGGAATACATGTGTTGAGTCTATAAGGAATGGTGTGAGTGTAAAGGAGAAGGATTGGGCCATTTCCTAATCACAAAGATGAGAGGTAGTGCAGCTGCAGAGCGAGATCAGAGGGGAATGATGAAGGAAGAACTAATATGAGGTCTGTATCTATGATCCATGGCTGCATTGGTAATGATCTGACCTCTGGACAGCCACTGGCCTATAGCAACCTCTGCTGATGAGGCATTGTGTGTGTGTGTGTGTGTGTGTGTGTGTGTGTGTGTGTGTGTGTGTGTGTGTGTGTGTGTGTGTGTGTGTGTGTGTGTGTGTGTGTGATGGTGGAGGGAGGGTTTTTGTGATAACTTGTTCAAATGTACCAGAAGTGTCCAAGTGTAGTGTTCGGCTTAAAAACAGAAATATAGTATTTTCCTTCTTGCTCAGTAGAGAAATGTTCCCTTACCTAACTTGCAACATGATCTAATAGATTGCCCAGTACCTGAGCTATGCTATTGTCTGCTTGTACCTATCTTCAAACTGCATGCAGAGACATGAAAAAGTCATCAATGAGTTTGTGTGCCTCTGGTTAAAGGTATCGTGGAGTTTTCAAGAAACACAAATCATCCTATTTCATTTTCTCACTAAAATGCAGTTTGCTGCAGTGTTTTGTCTGGAGATAACATGTCTGATGCATTTATTACCTTATAAAATCTTTGTTTGAGTGTTCTGCTTCTGTTCTTTTATTGGTTCAAGCTTTTACGTCCCACCAACTGTTAATATACATTATGTCCCTCTGCATTTGGCAAGAACGTCCGCATGTGTCCCTGTGCTCATTGTGCAAAGGGGTATCCTCGTGCAGTTGTTGGTAAAATTCTAAATACAAGCAATATGGGGATGCCCTAATCAAAACAATGCTTCACAGCGCTACTAGTGGTCAAAAACATAACTGGGCACATACACTGTAAGTAGGAAACAAAGTAAATTTTTCTCAGGAACTGAACGAAATCTAGAAACTAACATTTATTGTGTCACTCTAAAATAAATTCTAATTATAGCAGACGTGGTATACACCCTTTCCCTGCTATGTTTTCTGCTTGCAATCTTCCCCTGCATGAGTTCATCCATCCTTTTAAGCAATGACTGCCCTCTGACACCTTCGCTGTGCTCCCAATTCCCATATTGACCACCAATAGGCAGTATTACATTTCAAGTTGAAGGATTGGTGCTTTGTGCGGATGTGTCAGGCTCAGTGTCTGCTCATCTGCTCTCCAGGATCACACAGGGGTTATCCTGCTTGGTTGTCAGATCCACTCATATTTTCATTTTTCCTGTTTCTATTTAGTCAATACCTACTCAGTCACTGGGAGGAAGTCAATATTAGCCAAGTCAGCCCTCCCTGAGGGAGGCTGGTGTGTGCAGCAAGGTATAGACATCCTCTAAGCTAAACCTTTTACACCCCGCTCACGTTGATGAAGTCATTACATAATGTGTCTGTCTTGTCAGATGGAAACATTTTTCAAGAACAAGGGCAAACCCTTTTGGGTCTAGTAGGAGAGTCTATATAGGGAGAACACCGCCTCAGACAAATGAAATCCACTGATGTGTACTAAGGTAAATAAAACAATTCAAATGTATCTTTTCCGTTTCTCAGATAAATCATTTTTGATGTTTCCTTCTTGTGTATGCTGGACTTGGAGCAGTCAATGTGTGTCTCTGTGTGCTTGTTTGGCACGTCTCCTTTTCAGCTGCATGTTTGCCCTGTCTGAGCCTGACTGGTTCTGAGGGGGTTTCCTTGGAAGAAATATGTGGTGTGATCCAGCCAGGTCCTCTCCGGTTTGAATGTTACACAAAAGCTGCCAGACAAATGGGAATCCAATCACAGTTCCCCATGGCAAAATTTGCCTGAACTGCATACAAGCCTGAATCTGGAGAGGCACCAGTGACCTGTAATTTATCTAACAAACATGTTCGTGTTTCTTCGGCAAAAACGATTGTTCTAGCAGTACAGCTGTGTCTGCTTCCTGTGCATTCTTATTAACAACACTCTCCAGCCTTGTAGCCCAGTCAGTGCTTAAACATGATGATGCATATGAGCGAGAAAGTGCGTGGGCTGTGCTGTCCCTCGCTACATTGAAATGTTAATAACTTTGTCAGTTCTCTGAGGTTTTACCCACATGCAGAGATTTTTGTTGTTTTTTCTTCCTGTGGAGGTTAATGCCAAAAGGTCAGGAGGAACACTCATTAGAAAGTACTCGGATTTACATGCACTTTCTTCTGGCTAAAGCTATTACCTCTTTGTTACTTTTATAGCAGAGCCCATGCAAGATGCCAACACAATGTTCAGGCAGAAATATTAATTCTTTTTTCCCTTTTCTTCCTGCTCATCTGCATTAGAGCTGGCACCAAACCCTCAAATAAAAAGTTCATTAAAGCCCTTTTTCGCTCTCAAGTCCAAACAGCACAATCAGCTGAGCAGTACTCATTATTTCATCTCCAGTTTAGAGATGGTCTACTATTTGCCACCTAGATAGATAGAGACACACTCAAAATCTAAATCTTCTCATTATATTACAAACACTATCCTGTAATACCATGAGTAGTTACTGGAGGTTGTTTATAGGTATCTTACAGGGCAATAAAAAGGATAAAGAAATACCCCCAAAATTAAAGTATAAGTATTCGTGAACATGTGTTACAACAAAAAGGTGATACCTTTCACATTGAAATGCCATGATAGCCCATTCAAGGTTATGGCAGATTTACACACTGCTGAATGGAACACAGGATGACTGAAACGGCAGGAAATAAAAAAACAGAAAAAGTGATCCTGAGAGCGATACCATATGGCTGTGTGGGTGACATCAAACAGGGAAGCAAGCCTCAAAGCAGAGGTGCTGTTTGACATAACTTACAAAGTGGAATGAAGATCTGATCTGGACTTTGTCAGATGCGTCAAGCAAATTTACAACCTCTCGTTCAATGTGAACTGTACACAATGTCAGGTAAGGTAAAATGCTTTCTGAGGGGCCAGTGGATTAGGATTACTATGAAAGTAGAGGAAACGGTTAAACATTACGAGACACATAAATCAATAATAAATAGAGACAACGCAGAAGAATATCTGCTGGAAGTTAATACATGTTACAGTATCACTTCTCGGTTATGGAAAACAATATAAAAACAATGTCAAAAGCCAAAGTAGACAGGCACTAATGTAGATGTTGTAGCTGGCTTGTAAATAAAATACAGTTCTCACAGAGAGTACCCAAATCAGAGTCTTTGAAAGCAGTGATTAAGATAAAATAGTCTGGTTTTGGTTTCCTCTGTGTTGCTGTAACTGGCAGCAACAGACTGATAGGAGGTGCCTAAAGGTGTTTGCTCTGGAGATGGGAGGCTGATTGGATATTGTACATTTAAGTGGCTCACAAGGTTTATAGAAGGTTCATCAACTATAGGATTTATGTTACAACAAAATGAGTGTCTGTAGTCTTCACTTTTGTTTTATGAGAAACAGCTGTGTAATAGTAGATCTAGTCACTCAAAGGCCCAGTAACAGGCTGTTGACACAGTGGTTGCCTTTACAGCTGGCATTAACATGCACATCTCACATCTGGATATCTGCACTCCATTTATAGTAAATCTGAAATAAAAATTCTACTCCAGCATACAAACCAAAACCTGATATATAATTTACTTAACAAAACATAGATTGTTGAAGGCAGATTTCCTCTGATAATATATATTACTTTTTGCTACTTCCTTATCTGTGTGTATCCTTTGAGCTTTCTATGACAACATCAGAGTCCACACTGCCTGCCTCCTGCTTGATTTACACGTGAAAGCAAAACTGTGTTTACTCTACACATATAGGTGCTACTCAATTTCGTTTGGATATTTTTGTTATGTTTAGTCGGGTGTTAATGCATCCAAATGTGTACCTGGCAGCCTCCAGATCCACCTTTATCTCATTCGCAGTCGGATTTACTGCATCCTTGCTCTATTTAAAAATAATCTGATTACCCTTTTTGGTGTTGATGCTAGGTGCAACAAGGATAAAAAATCATGTATTGGGGAAGATTATCTAAATCAGGATTAGGGTTTGTATTGGGATATATATATTGGGAGGAAGAAGGTTTCTAATTAGCCAAGCCCTGCTATGCGAGCAGTTTTGTTATATGCTGAGAGAAGACCAGAGCGCTTTCAAGCTGAATTCCCAACTAGTTATAAAAGAAGACCATACAACTCAAAAAGCTATTGGTGTGACGGAACTAATGGGCAAAAAACACATCTCACTGAACTATGTGAACCTAAATTTGGAAGAGTTGAACACAAAGTTTAATGCAAAGAAAGTCTTCTTAAAATAATCTATGACCAAATCTGTGAAGAAGCCAAATGAAGGCAATACTTTGACATCATCTACAGTCTAGCAGAGACATATCAGTGCAGCAGGGGCAGGCAGAGAAAGGTAATTCTCCACAGTCTCTCCCTGATTTGCATGATTTATCTCAGAGAGAGTGTAATATATCTATATTAGTGTCAGTGTCCTTATGTATGTTTGCCTTGCTGCACCTAAGGGTAGAGCCACATGCTACTAACGCATAGGCCACTCAGAAACAAGGAGGGATCCCCATAAGGGCCTTCCAGGCCTTTGACGCTACACAATTCAGTCTGACAGATCATCAGAGAGCTCATATGGGTGGAGTGTTACTAAAATAGGCAGCACTGTGCTTTTCAAACACCAATCTACAACAACAATAAAAAACATACAAAAGATCCCCCCCGAGTAATGATAGAATTGCTAGTGGGTCTAATTAGCATGGTTAGTAGAAGAAAGCTCTGTGCTCAACTCCTGATTATAAATCAAAACATTTTGCTCATTGGCAGATCAAATAAAAACATTAAAAAAAAAAAATAATATATATATATATATATATATATATATATATATATATATGGGAGTTTCAGGAGGTCATGCTGAAGAGACAGGATGGCCTTTTGAAAAAAAAACTACAGCATAGCAAGGTGCTTTTATTGGAAGGAAAAGAGCTGTATAGCAGAAGATGGTTTATTTCTACACAGCAACCACATTAGCTCAGGGTGCTGAGGAAGTCTGTATCGCGCATGAAGGACGGTCACACTGCACAGCTCCACAGACTAATGTTTCTCAGCCATTTACTATCCAAACCCTCTTCCAGCTTTCTACAACTATCCCAAGGAAGTCTCCAATCAATACAGGATCTGTTTCGGTCGAGCTGTCGCTTAGAAAAATCAATGACCTCCCCATTTCTAGCACTGTTGTCCACACTGTCTCTTGTAAGCTTCCTTAAACCTTACTGGAGCCAAAGCAAGAGCTAGTTATCTCCCAGTCTCGTACCTCAGTGACTCACTATCCACAAGAGATGGGTGGCACATTGTTAATATGACAATTGTGTAACACGGGGCACATAGTGCTGCTGTAATTAATAATGCTAATCCAACATCACTTTATATGTGCACTTAGAGAAAGACAAACAAGGATAAGTAGGAGAAGAAAACACACTGCAAAAAGGGTATGATGAATGAGCAGGCTCACTAAGTGACTAATACCAGGGGATAAGAAAGTATTTCCCCCCTGTTGTTAATACTTTAATAAACAAGGACATCCACTATTTTCAAAGTAATATATCCAGTCTAGGTACTAATTAATGTTCCTGATGAATACGGACCGTTAAAGATGTGCCGAGGGACTAATTAGATCAGTCAAAAAAGAGTCACTAAGCATGCAGTGATATCACATGGGACTGAGGAGTAAAGGGGAAGAGCCCCCACTCTGTCATGTGGCGGAGACCCAGCCGGCTCAGTCTTAAGGAAATCCTCCCTGCTCCATCACGAGGAAACCGCGGGCTAACGTAATCCCTCGGAATCCATAAGTACCAATCAACGGAAAAACCAGTGGCAAAATAATGAAATGTGGTTCGTCTTTACGTGGCAAACGGCCACCCTTAAAACAGCATCTGAGCTGTAAAGAGGAGCAGGGACAGGGCCCTTAAAGGGAGTGAAGAAGAACATCAGAGTGGTGTGTTGGGACCGACCAGCCGCCAGAAAGCCTGTCTTAACCACACCTCTAACCAGGTCCAGGTGGACACTCTCACTCTCTCTTCACTGCCAGATCCTCAGAAGTGGGTCAACTCGGCACCAGAGAGTAAAAAAAAAAAGAAAAAAAAACTCTCAAAGAGATACAGAATTGAATGCAATCGTTAAAGATGCTGTTATTCTTGTGACCATATAACATAGCAATGCAAACAGTTTTAAAATGGTTCTTTAAAGTTCTAACATACTCCATAAAGCCATCTCTCCAGGATGAAGGAAAGATGGAGATGAGTAAAGCCCACGCTGACCCTGTGACTTCTGGAAGCACACTCCTATATTACTATTCTGCATGCCTGTGCTTTGACCTTTTCAAATCCCTCTTTAAAGGTTACATGTCCCTGTGTCTGTGGGCTGCACAGGCTCTGCAGGAGCAGCTGCCTGAGTGAGCCCACCACGGCTCTCCACGGAGTGACCTACAAAGCTATTGTATTAAAAGAACCGTATTTATTACCACTCTCTTCTACAGTATCTGCTGCACGGAGAACATAACCCTTCTTTAAACTCAAGTGCTCCTCCACTCAGCGCTTTGGAAAGCTTTTTAGGCGCAATTGGTTAGAGGGATCTCTGAAAAGGAAGAAACCTATCGCTTGGCTGCTTTGAGAGGTGAAAATGGTATTCAGGAGCCACTGAAAGTTTAATCAGTCTGTGCTGGGCCGCTGGAAACACAGGGCTGAGCTAGTACAGGCCAAGACTGGTCATTGATTACAATGGGGCTGTGTCAGTTTTTTTGGAACCGTCACTGTTAATTACATCTGCATTTTGAAATTATATCTCTCTAAATATTCATGAACATTTATGTAGAATCTCTAAAACTGATATCTTCGACCGATCAATGGTGTAACCTCCTTACTCCAGAGGTACATATCTTAAAACCTGCAAGCAATGCTGACAGAGTGCTGACAACAAGGTTGTTACTCCAGCCAGAAGGAAGACCTGAGGATGAAGGGTTAACCTGAGGAGAATGGGCTTTTCATCTTTTCAGATTACGTCTGAAGCTGTCGAGATGGCAGAAGATGAGGCCCTTTGGAATAACAGGTGCTCTAGAAAAGGCTGTGAAGCAGAGGTAACAATGAATTGTTAATCACATAGACTAGAATGACCTATTCTTACATGTGTAGTAATCATACCAGGTAGCACCTCTTCTGTCAGCTCTGAGCCTAATATTCTGGTATACTGTGAACAAATATGGTTTTCTGCTAATTTTGGATCCAGCATCGGTATCCACATTCTAAATAATTTCATTCAAAATGAGTAGCCCTTTCAAATAAAACAACAGAAAATATTTTTTGTTTTGTTTTCAAGCTACATTTGACCACAGAAGACACCATATCATATCCAGCAGCTCTGATTTAGCAACAAAAACAAAAACAATTAGCTGGAAACACTCTTTAACCACGAGTAAAGATGCCCAAGGCAAACAGCCACAAGTTCCCCATAATGCCTCCAATAATCTAATTAAGATACTTACTGGAACCATGGCAATCTAATGAGAGGGCTATGACACATTTGTACTCTAAACACTCTGGTGCTTTATCTTTGTGCGCTGGGAAAATGAAATTATTTCCACAAATGCAGCACAAGTCTGATATCCTTTCTCTCCTGGAATGGTTTTGTTTCGCCTGCCCTATCTCATCTACTCATCTCCGCTCCAATCTTATTGTTAATTCTTCCAAGACAGGGACACAATGCAATTCCAAATTTAATGATTAAAAATCGAGGTTTTCGAGAAAACGTATGAAGGTTTAATAAACAGTGGAACTCCGACGGGCATGAAATGACGGCAGCACGGCTCGTTATCAGGTATTTATAGCTCAGAGTAACAGTGGTGTGCTGCGATATGTCTCTCTCCACAGGGATGTGGCAGTGGCTCTGTTTTGACATACAGTGTATCAGTGTCCTACTGTCTTTGCGACCTAAACATACAGAGGCAAATGTTGACAATTAGTGCACACACAGCGCTAACATGCTGTCCATGCAGGGGGGGGTGTAAGATGGTTGGGTGGGGTTAGGTGCATTTAAAAATCGAGGCAGATGGCAGGATGTGAGAATTTCAAATTGAGACTTTGCTTGCTGGCTTTGCGGTGCCTGCAGGTCGGCAGGGTCAACAGCCAGCCTTTGCCGTCGCAGCCCATGCTGCGCACACAGGAAGACGGGGGGGGGGGTCACTCTTTTATCACCAAGACATATTGAAAAAGCAGCTGAGAAAAGATCACAGCAGCACAGGGGGAACGCAGACCCAAGAGGTATATCTCTCCTGCTTTCACTTACTCAGATAAGCCCTGAGCCTGACAGCACTTTCGTTTTTTTTCCACGTGCTTCTTTCAGTTGATTGAGCTTTAATGGGTTTTTGTGGATAACATTCCTTTTGTTTTTTGCTGTATTTCTTCTAATTAAGATTCAGTATAACCCGTTGAAGTCCTCTTGTTTTTGTAGCACCAGTCTACTGCAAAATGAAACAACAGGAGGGTAGCCATCAGGAAGGAATATAGTCTCTCATTGATCTTTAAAACTACAAACACAACGTCTCACTACTTCCTCTGTGCTGCTCGGCAACTCCTTGTTTTCCTTAAAATATTTACTTTGAAGAAGTAAAATGCCTATGAAACACACAAAGTTGACAAAGAAGTGGGTGAGATGGTATTAGTAAAACCAAAAGGAAAAGGATAAAAAATGACCTCTGCCATGTTATATGGGGGGGGGGGGGGGGGGCTGCGTGTGTATCCTGAACATTGAGTGAGAAAGGAACTAATTTACATGAAAATACATTAGAGCTGAAGAAGTATAAATTGTCACTACCTAGAATTATAACACACATTTACATTTTTTCACTTTTTGAAATGCACTTTCCTCAATGGCATGATATAATTGGCACAGTTTAGTAATCTGTGGCAACTGTATGAATATAAATGAATGAAGCTACCATAGTATGCTATACTATATTTCAAATAAACAGGCACATCTATCTTTCAGCACGCCCCAATTAAATTTGACATTCAGCTTTGAGCAGTCACTGGTGTGTGTTTATGAATATGTATTCCTTTTACGGTGTCAATTAAGAATCGGATAAATGTTCATGATATGCTTTTTGTCAGCAACTATAGTCAAATTAATTCTAATTAGCTGGTTTATATAAGCGGCTCAGATTAAGTGTAAAGAGCTGTGGATGTCCCATCGGCACAAGGCTACGAGCCCATATGTGAGAGTGTATGTTTTGTAGGAATAATAAATCGTCTCACATGCTTTACACTTCAGAGTTGTTCAGCCTTGGCGCTTAGTGGATTTGCTTGCCAACATTCCCAAGAAAAAAAAGTCACACATCTGTAAGACATTTCCAAAGTTGACGGTTGATGTGCTTTGGACAGTGTCATTTAAACCTCCCAGGTTACGGCCTGTTATAAAAATGCCCAGCTATCCAGGTGTCAGGAGACATTTACTGGACTCCCAGAGGCTTTGTGAGGAAAAAGAGGATTTGGAAGTTTCACGAAAATACATGAAAACGTGCATGAAAACCTCTTCACCTAAAACTGCAGGAAAGCTTCCAGAATGAGGATTAAGGTTCAACTTCCATCTGTGTGACGGACAGACAAGTACTTAGCAGACAATTATAATCCGTTAAAAGCTAATGAAAGCACCATCATGCTGTTTCAGCATTAGGTGAGCCAGGCTTGGGCTGATGCTGGCTTTTTCTCCTGATTGGGTGTCTGCTGATCCATAGACATCATATCTACAGCCCCAGTCCCCACAACAGCCTCAGGCTTAGGGAGTCAGAGTTCAGACCTGGGGTCACATCAATCACACGTCTACTGTGAACCCTGTATGGGTTAATTTGGTAGCTAATTTATCTGAGATGGGCTCTTGCCCCATTTCAGTTTATATGCGTCATGGATGTCATGGAACGCATGCTTTATTACTCTTTTGAGGAGAGAGTAACTCCCATGTGCCATGGGCCTTCAACAACTCGCTGCAGTGGGAATGAGATCAAAATGGGCAATACTTTTTAATGTTTCTCTACAATCTGAGAAAAAAGCTCCCTCAATTTGCAGAGCACTGAAAATAAAAGCCAAACTGTCTGAATTTGAGTATGTGCTACTGCAGGACAACCTGAAGTGTCACCACTTTCATCTGCTTGGAAGCGAGTACATCAGGGACCTCATTAGGATGGCAGTCTTTCAAACCATAAAAACTCTGCATCCCTGTTATCCAGTCTGGGAAACATCTGCCTGACACCCATCCATCCAGCACCACCCATGCCCTGCCCAGCAACCCAGGTTACGAGGTTAATAGGTATCAATCTAATCATGATTTAATAAATTGATTTATTGACTTAAGTAGTGTGTTTTGTAATACCCTGCTCTTAGTATGATTTAAGTTAGCAGCTATAAATTGGTTAGCCGTCTGTATAACTCAAAAGATAATAGCAAAAATGCAGTATTTACCAGAAAATTATTATTTCAAGGCATGTGGCTCTGAAGCCTTTAGAACAGACATACTGAGGATGCAATGGGAACAAAACTACAAAACACCTCCATAACCATGAATAATGCTGAAAGGTAAACGGAAATAAGACATCTTATCGCTATTCTCCAGTGAGGGAGGTGAGAGGAGGGCTACAATGAGTCAAAGGTTCAAGATGCATTTAGAACGTGCCAAATGCAAGTTTGTTTTATTATCAGGTTTTCTTCTGAAGCTATATAAACCTATCACAAATGTTATGCCTTTATCTCTACTGTTTGGATATACTGTACATGTCAGCCCAGAGGATGGAAATATTTATTCTCTTATAGAAATGGAAATAGTTTGTACCCTTGATCCAATGGGCTTTCAGGAGGAGTACAAAGACACATTTGAGATGCATCAATACCGATGATAACGTGAGCTGGATGCAGTGAATCAGCCTGGGTCTGGGCTTAGTGCCCTGTCACATTCAGACATAAACCAGTGACTCCAAAGATTATGGCGAGATTCTGGCTTTGCCTCTGTTCACGGCCCGTAACTGAAATGTTTTAGTTGTTCTTTAGATCCCATTTGTATGCCACCAATCACAAACCAGTTCCTTGAAAGATGGCCGTGAGCACAGTCCTTAGAAGTGAATTGTGGGGAAACTTGATGTAAATATGTGCAGCTGGCAGCTCATGTGGTTTTGTTCATGCAGTTTAGCTCACGAGTCTTGTGCTGAGAGGTACAGTATGGATTTCTATGAAAATAACTTTTCCTTAGAGTTTTTTTTTTTTTAAACTGAGTTTGAAAGTTAACCTCTTGAAAAGTGCATTCTCCATCTGAAAAACATTTAAAGTGCTCTCTGAATGAACTCTCATAAGAGCTTTTCGACAAAATGAAGTGACTGAAATGGTGCAGGGTGTCACTGTATAAAACTTGAATAATTATAAAGTATGTTTGCTTTCTGAATGTTGCAGTTAAACCCGTGTGATATACTGTATCTGACAATATAGACTACTTAAAGACTCTGATTGACATCCTTGACATCACACTGAATCTGCCAACATTCACAAATAGCGCACAGTGCAAACTAAGGCTGCTGCAACAGAAAATAAACGCCTTTCTTTATGGAAGCTGAATCCATGGCCTCTCCAGGTTGAAGCAACTGTGCCAATTTAAAAATAACAAATACAGACACAGAGCCTACAGGGACCCAAAGCCTTTACTGTAAACTGTTAACAGCCATAGCAGGGGGATCACGCCGTTGAGAGATACTTCCAAATAAGATATGAGACATGGGTTCTCCTGGGTGTTCCTCATAACCTTTCAATTATATATCCTGATAAGATCTCGACTTTTATTGTCACATATGATGTTGATAAATGTCACATAAACGGCAAAGAATATAATGGCTGCAGTCGCTAAGACTGCAGAAACAACAGACAGGATGAGACGGTGACGGAGCACACGTCAACTGAAGTACTGCTACATGCATTTTTACAATCCACAGTTTAAATCCATATATTTTTAATTATCACATCACTGTTTCTCTGAATATAAATTATTCATTGGGCAAATGCTATCTAGTTGACACTAGTTTGACTCCTCCAAAGCCTGTTTTCCAGTCTGGGATAGTCAGTGCAAAGATGCATTCTAATGACTAAGACACACTCACGTCCAAGCTATTCCATCCACTTTATGCTTTTGAAATTTCATTAACCTTTTTAGCTACAATTTTCAAAAGGATTTTGAAGGCGGCTAAGTATTGCATTACTAAATGACTGCTTAGTAGAGGAAATGTGGTGGAAAATGACTATAATTACTATAGGATTATTACTATAGATAGAGAGCGAGATTGTAATGGAGTGCCAAAGAAAGGGCTTGCTGATAACTTAAAAAATGTCAACAAATAACAGAAACACTGCACTGCACTGGAAAGCCTTCTGTATGAGGGAGAAAAAAAAACAACTTTGCTAACATATGTTAGACAGATCAGACAAGTCATAAATGCACACCTACACAAGGTAAGTCACATTTTGCATGAAAATGTAAACAAAGATGACTAACGCAGTGGCTCAGCTAAATCCACACTCGCACAGGCCGTTAATGTTGACCCTACCATAAACATGTTAAATTCAATAAAAGCTTGATACTGTTTTAATAAAAGGAAAGGCTTGCGGCTTAAGTGACTTTGTTTTTCTTCCACAGAGCCCCCCATATCACATTTCTCAATTTCAGGCTTGTTCTAATATCCCCCCATCCCCTGCAGGAACACTTGTATGTTTCAGTCAGTGTTCAGTAGGCTGCATGGGTTCACTCTTCTAACTCTTACCACATGTGCACTGACTGGGGCCGCACTGCACGCCAGATAAAGCCTCTGAAAAAACACAGCCACGCTTATCTCCCCATTCAATTCTCCAAAATGTATACTAAATAAAAGATCAATCCCAAAAGTATTACTGACATGCTTTATGACAAGCTTGACACAACACACAACGCACGACTTTAAAGCAAAATCAAACTCAATTTAGATGAAGTATTGATAAAGAGTGAGTTGGGTGGGGTGGGGGGGAGGTGACACATATACAGAGGGCATCAGAAAGTATCGCAGTAGATGATTAAGGAGAGATGTTTTTCATCTTCTGACACAAAGGTCTGCTGCGCCGTGTGACTGCCAGACAGAAAAATATGCATATGAATTCTTTATGAAGAATTGGATTCTTCTATCTGGGTGTTTCCACAAATTCATTGCTATACTTTCTATTATTATTTACTATAAATCATAAATTGGAGTGAAATTTAGACTTAAAAAAACTATTTAGCTCTTTTATACTTTATTCTAATTCAGCCACATTTCCTCTCATAGAATATTACTGAAGCTACCTAAATGATCCGTCACCTGCTAAAACAATGAGGAATGAGTGTAATTACAACTTCTCACAGCTCCAGTCTTATTGTTTTACATGGTACACTGCACAAAAACAGAGAGGCGTTTATTACGCAGTACAAACACTGTGTAGATTGGCTTGAACATATAAAGATGCACTAATTCTGAAATGGGCCATGAAATACACAGGACTGTAGATTATTGCCGGTCACAGAGAGGAGCTAATCAGCTCGCCAAATGAATGATGATGAAAGAGCTGAAGAGAGGACTTCCTCCAGCTCTGCCCATTATCTGGCGACATGCAGAGAGGCTACCTGGTGTGAACACACAGACTTCATGCCTGTGCAGTGGCCATTGGCTCACGCTGGGCGTCCCGCGTGCATCAGATAATTGGTAGAGCACCGCCATGTGACGCAGTGTGCCAAGGGGACAGCGTGCAGAGAAAAACACACAACTTCAGCAGATGGTTTGTCTGATGAACAAACAGCATGCGGACAGAGACGGAGAGGGAGAAAGAATCGAGTGTCCTCAAAATATAGGAAAGCGGTAGAGTCAGAGAGAGAAAGAGCAAACGTGCGTTTATGTGTGTGCGTCTGTATGTTTCCACGCATCCTGACTGACATACAATATGACAAAAGTGGAAAGATCTAAGGCTGACTGACAGCAGATCCGTTCATTATCACACAACATTGGTTTCTATCAGTATTTCCTAACAATCCCAGGTGTCAGAAAATCAAAAGGCAGTCGAGCAGCCATGCAGGGAGGAGAAAATCAAATATGTCACAGTAATAACAAAACACCATATATTGGGCTTTTGACGACACAATAAACAAGCACACTGAGAAAAAAGAGAATGCAGACACTGCTACGATATCAGAAAGGATATCATTACAGCCCTTCAGTCGCTTTATTCGACAATATAGGTCAGAAAAAACAAGCTCACAGAGCTGAATCAATGTGGCAGGGTTAATGACGGTTTCTCTCTTCTAAACACCGGCTGTGGGGCAGCTGGGCCTCAGAGATCCCCAGGTGACAGTTTCTGTCATATCCACCCAGTCACACTTCATTTCTTCACCTCACTTCCCCACCATGACGCCACAGCACTTCTTCCCCTGACACCAGCACTCAACCCCAGCGCCTTGGCTCCTCACCTGCAGGCCTCACGGAACCTCAGCATGCTTAAATCAAAACAGGTTGATTGATTACACCCACATCAATTTGTTGATGGAGAGACGATCAGGCTCAGGTATAAAAAAACAACACTCAATAAAATACACATGCCTACAGTACAAATGTGCATTATATGTTTTTCCTATTATGAAAATATGCATTTGAACATTTGAATCCGTATATTACATATATTTTTTATTATTTATTTTCTATATTCTATATTTTCTTCTATTCTATAATATTTTATTATTTACGTTTCTATATATTTACCCCTATTCTACTTATTGTTATTGCACGTTAGTCTTTTAGCACATCTCATTAAGTATGCGATCCCTTCATTTCACTGCACATAATGAAAATATCAATATGTGACAAAGTCATTTTAAGTCATCACAGTACAGTATTTGAATATGCTTACTGATTTCAATGTAGTGCATAACATGCAATCATGCTTTTAAATGGCTGACACGCAGAAACTATGTTTGAGATGTCCTGATTTTAATTTAACTTTAATCTTAATAATTAATTAAATGGACACCTGCCAATATCCCAGCCATAGCTGGAAGGAAATAAGGATTTTGTATTCAAAATTTGTTTTCAAATTCACACCACAATTCTTAAAATATAAATAATTCTAAAATTTGTATGGCTGTATGACGTTGGGGGTACAAAGTGTAAGTGGGTTAGTGTGTGAATCAACTCCACGTGTGAGTGTTACCACACTTTGGAAAAGCTGCTGATTTAGTGCAAAAGGCCATCTGTGCCTTTTCCTCTGACCTTCATGGGACTGTGACAGCAAACAATTCCCTCTCTGTAGGATGGCTGTCTTTTTATATACAGTATACTGTATGTGTGTGGGCATCTGTGTGATTGTGTGTGTGTGTGTGTGTGTGTGTGTGTGTGTGTGTGTGTGTGTGTGCAGTATATGAAAGACAGGATCAAAACACTGTTTTGTGAGGCTCTGATTGTACACAATTTGAATCCTTTCATTGTACATTGTTTAAATCTCTTCTTTGTCTGCAGGCTGGGATCTGTACTGTACTCCACTTTGCACAAAAGGCCAAATACAACAGCCACCACAAATAAATTGACTATATCAATAAAATTATTGTTGATTGAACATGCCCAAAAAAGGCTATTCAGAGTGTGCTTCTCTCCACGAGGCAATGGTCTAGTGTCCCCTCACAGTGAAGGTGACCTCCTGATTTACTTCTTTTTGCCATGGTCACAGCACTTTGTCAATACAGCATCCACCATTTAGGCACACATCAACACTCAAGGACAGTCCACACAAGCCTTGCTGGTCAGCCTGAACAAAATCCAAAGAAATAACCTTCCCTGCTGTCGCAGATTTACAACGCTCTGACGGAACTGCCCGCCAGAGGACGACAACAACACCACGGCACAACAGGGATGAATCATCCCTACCTTTTCCTCCTCACCTTTGAATCGGTGAAGTAGTAATGACAACATTGTAATTTCACAGAGCTGGAGCTAGAAGAAATCAGCCTCATGTCTCTGAATCTTCTTCACAAATTGGTATTGAATACCTGCCGTTTTATTCATTCGGTCTGAGCTATTGTCCTGATATTGAGCTGAGATCGGCACTGCAGGAGAGGATGAACATGAGACATCAGTAGGCAGAGTGACTCTTGCAGATGCGACCAAGTTGCCCCACTTTTCTGCCACATGCTCCTCAGAGCTTATCGTGCCTGAGGAGCCTCTTTCTCATCTCTCCTTCCCTTTTTGAGGGTGAGGGCAGTGCCAGCCACTAGTATGGGTTTTCTAGGGGATGGCGGTCAGACTGGTTCCCAGCTGGGCTGCTGCTGCTGCTGCTGAAGGGGCTGTCATCACTGCGATGTCGCCCTGGGCACCTCAGCAGGACCGAGTTGCTGGTCCCTTGATCGCTGAGGTAAAAGCTCATCTGTAACTGTGCAGGGGCCAAAGAGGCTACTCATGCCTAACCACTAACATGGAAGCAGGCCAGAGAAGACTGGGTTCAACTCTGACATAAGCCAGTAGAAAGAAAAAGAATATTTAAACATCTGTGGCTCACACCCTGTATTCACTTTTCACAGTGTATTACAGCATGGCTTGTTTGTCCAAACAGTCAGTGTCTACTGCTATATAATGTAAACTGTAATCGGTTAAGGCAGCAACAGTGTTACAAAGATTTGCCCATTATTTAAATCGAAACCCCTACAATCTTTCTATTAGGACTGAAAAACAACTTAATAAACATTCAGACTAACTGAGCTCTGTGCCTAGCCTAGACATCTAGACGCACCCTATCGGCAGCAAATGTAATTTGCAGCCAGGGGGTCTAGCAACTCTAGTTTGGCTTGCGAGCTGGAAAAGCCAAACTCTAGCCAGGCCAATCACATTGTGTATAGAATTGGTGGGCGGGCTTAACTAAATGACGGCAGAGTTACGACGGTTCCGCGTGAATTCCCTGCTACTTGAAAACAAAGACGATGGCTACTGCTGCTTTGGCTGCAATTCTGAAGACTTGGAGTTAAGCTTTTCTTTGAGAAAAGAACAAAGAACAGCATTGAAGTCATTCTTAAAAAAGGAAGATGTGTTCGGAGTTTTGCCAACCGGATACAGCAAAAGTTTAATCTATCAACTAGCTCCACTACCTTCTTCGTTGCTCTGCTTGGTTGTAGTGCTATTCTATTGCGTGCATAGAGAATTTGAAAGACAACCGTTTATCCCGCCCCTCGGATTGAGCCCTGCCAATGATGAGTTCCCAGACCCAACATCTTGATGTGGGTCTGGCTTGTCAGGCTACTCTGTGCCCACAAGAATATTAGGTTTGAAATGGAGACAATTGTTTGCTTGTAAATGTCTTACCTGTGGAGGGTTGGAGAATTACTGCTCTGGGTCAGCTCCGAAATAGTTACTGAAATACTGTTACATAACCGTTCTCAGTTAAAAGCTTATACTCTTCATTGGTTCTAACATTTTTATGCTTTATATAACTAGAACAAACTCCAAACAAAGGCCATATATTATGTTTTTCTTGCAGTCAGTTAAACTAGATCTGCTTTATAATGTATTTGTATTTAATAGTTGAATAGTTTAGATTATAGAAAACAATGACATTGTCCTGAAACATTAAGATTCACTGTCTTTAGAGATTCTTTTTCTTGTCCTCCATAAGTACATATATAACTCTTTCTTGGAAAGGCTCCAAATTCAAGTCTAAAATGATCTGATGCTGATCTCTGATGCCGCCTCCAATGACATTCTCTGGTAAAGGTTAATTCAGCAAACCTCTAGATTTGACCATGACTACTTGAGCCAAAAAAAGCATCCTAATGCATTGGCTTTGCCTAGGTTTCACTTAAAAACAGCATTCTTCTAAAATGTCATCAAGAATCAAAGCGTTTCAGGGAATTTCTTTTGGCAGGTATAATTTCATGTCAATCTAGATGGCAAGGGGAAAACAACTGTCAGCTACAGCAGATGAGACTCACATACTTTAGATCAGACATTCTATAGATATAAAGGGGGCCAGTGAAAGATGGTGTCTGTCACTCTATCTCTGATATTGCCATGATTAAGCAGCGTTGTGGCTCTGATACAGTTATCAGCAGTAATGCTGGAAGCTGGCTGAACAGACTCTCCAGCTCAGGGAGGAATGTACCATCTGATGGAGTGGCTCGGCTCCCAAGGCAGTTGAACTGACATTACATTAACACAGAAAGTGGCAGAGAGGATAACAACAACAACAGTGCAAAATGTATAGCTTTGGTCAAGTCGCACTGGGCGAAAGGCAAACTTTGGGAATAAAACAACATTCATGGAAAAAGCTTTTACTGTGATGAAGGCAGGAGATGATATTTTAAATTGCATTTGTCACTCTTGACATTCAACTCAATGACTGACTTTTATGTCTCCGTTGTATTTTGCGCTTCATACTGGCCACACATTTTCATTGGGAGACAGGTCAAGCAGGCCAGTCTAGTACCCGCACTCTTTTACTACGAAGCCACGCTGTTGTAACACATGTAGAATGTGGCTTAGCATTGTCTTGCTGAAATAAGCAGGGACATCCCTGAAAAAGACTGCTTGGATGGCAGCATATGTTGCTCCAAAACCTGTATGTACCTTTCAGCATTAATGGTGCCTTCACAGATGTGGAAGTTACCCATGCAGTGGGCACTAACACACCCCCATACCATCACAGATGCTGGCTTTTGAACTTTGTGCTGATAACAATCTGGATGGTCCTTTTCCTCTTTGGCCTGGAGGACATGACCTCCATGATTTTCAAAAACTATTTGAAATGTGGACTTGTCAGACTACAGCACACTTTTCCACTTTGCGTTTCTGGGTGTGGTTTATATATTGCCTTCGCTTTACATGGTAGAGTTTTAACTTGCACTTGTAGATGTAGCAACGAACTATGTTAACAGACAATGGTTTTCCATAGTCTTCCTGAGCCCACGTGGAAATATCCTTTACATTACGTCGCGGTCATACGGAATGCTTTGTTTGTTGATGTTCAATACAATGTTAAATAAGTCAATTCATTTTTATTTAAAGTTCAACTCACCTAAATTGTTGATGTTTTCATTTCTATTAGATGGGTTTATAATGATGTCTGCTTATGATAGAGTAAAAGGTTTGCATTATTACAGCCTGAGAAAATAACCCTTATATTCGTTATTTTCCATACATTTTCTGTTACAATTCCCATGGAAGGTTTCCACCTTGAATATTTCCAAAGGTTTGCACTGTTTGGAGTGCAAGAAGTGTGAAAAGCTTATAGCAAACAGTTGGTTTGGTGAGAGATTTGTGTAGCTGTATAGTTTCAGCTTGATGTACCAGGTGTGTTCTACACACTGGGTACACTAACAGCATTCAGGTGGCATTTTTCTGTACTCTGGGCTGGAGAAAGTATGAGGAACAGTAAAGGACAAAAAAAAGAGCAGGCCTGCAGGTCCTGCGGTCATGGTAGCCATCCTCTCTTTATCTCAGTCTCACTGGTGTCCTGGACAATTTAATCCATCCAGCTCCTTGTGGCTTGCTAGAGTGACATTCGATTAGTTGCCCAATTAGAAACAGCATCGCTTCAAGGCCTTTTTTTTACCCCCTTATGTCAGGGTGAGAGATCAAGATGTAGTCTGAGGTTAGTTCAAGGCTAGTAAATAGGTAACACGTAACCATGCCAGGCTGATAAAGTAGTTACTTCTACATATACGTGCACACAAACATGCTCAATACTCTCAGACAGGACAATGGTCTATTAATGTTCCGTCTACATACACAACAAGACACTCATTGGATTTTTCTCAACAAACACTAGTTCAGAAGAATGAACTACAAATAGATAAATGAGTTATTATCAGCTGCTGTTAAGTCCTCGGAGAGTCTATACACAGATGCTTCTGCTAAAACACAGAATAAGAAACAAAAGCTGATGCCACACTATTGATGAAAGAGATTTTTGCCTTAACCCATTTCCTGATAGTTGTATGGATTTTCTTCACAGAGGGGTTAATGCTTATGTTGGCTGCCTTTTAACAATGCAATTAGCAAGGCAAAGATAGCAACAAATCACTTTCATTTGCGTTAATTGATTTCTAGTTCTTGTAATTATGACTATCAAATGTGAGTCACATTAACTAGGGCATTCTGCCCTGGCTCTAGTTTTAATTGAGTCATGCTCAGTGGGTAAGCCTCATCGTGGAAAAAGGACCAACCCAAAATCTCTCTCACATGTACACACACATACATACACAAACCCTGAATGGTTCAGTTTCTCACCAAATTTGCAAGGATGTGATTTGGCATATGTTCCTGCTACGACCGGGCGTGGTGTGAAAAGGTGGAGCAGAAGATGTGGTGAACAGCTAGATACGCAGAGAGGTGGAGGCAGCACCTTCTGTCAAAAACTCGGGTCTGATCAGCCGCAGGGTCGCCACTGACTCCTGGGTCAAACTGATGAGATGCTGGGATTGGTTAATCACACAGCTGTCATGCTAATGCAGTGATTCAATTGGAAAAGGCAGACTGGTTGATGCTAAGGCAGTGCCTTCCCCTTGCCTTTTTTCATTGTGAAGAAATGAAACAATTGCCCTCTGCGGTTAGCTTCACTTCTAATATATTAAATAGACCCCAAATGAGCAGGTGGAAATCACTTTTTACGATGAGGGAAAATAGAAGTGAAAACAGCGCTGGGGGCATCCATGAGTGTTTTCCTCCATCCAGCACTTCAGTAACACAGTGAAGGACCTGTAGTAGCAAAGCAATTGATCTTTTCCTTCCACGGGCAACAGTAGCTGTCTCTAATTGTCTACCAGAGTGGAGTTGGCCTGGGTGGAGGCTCTGCATAGGGAGCCCCTTGTGCGATGTGGGAGAGCACCTTGGGTCCTAGTGGAATGACAGGAGCTAACACACACACTTATGCAGCATGCTCTGACTAATGCAAATCGTGTCAGGCCTCACACAACTCTACCTAACAAGACTCTGGCGGTTTCACACAGCATCATCTGTAACAGTGACAAATCCCAGCGTGATGCAAATTAAAACAGTGTATGAGATTATTTTCACTTTAGTGTACCACCTCCACTGAATTATGATACTATAAATTTAGCTTAATAAAAAACCTGGCTCTGAGCTATACTGATAGATGCTTGGTAAGATGCCTTTTTTAATAGGATTGTTGGTCTAAAAGCAAACATTACCACACATTTTCTGACACTCCATTACTAAGTGACGTCTGGATTTGAATTTACTAACACAGACATAGACTCGCATGGAACGCTTACACATTTAGGCCAGGCCCAGGATCCCAGCAGCAGGTCCAGAGCAATGTCTCTGGTCTGGGCCCTCTGGCCTCATTCATCACAGCTGCTTCTGTCTGGTGCTCTGGATCACAGCAGGGCTTTTTTTCTGCAGATTCTGCATTTTAAGTTGCCCATGAGGAGAGGAGGCGATGATGGACGCACCAGTCAGGGTGTCTGTGGCAAACACACTGCGAGTCATCCAGTCAGAGTAAGTCTCCCTGACAGCACCGCTCTGACACACATACTCCGACTAACACATACAGTAGTGCCCATCTGGCTGTAGTCAGAGGCAGGAAGAGCAGTGCCAGAGGGGCCAGTCACACTCCCATCCCGAGACTGATATATGTGTGCCACTGGTACTGTTTCTGCTACAGAAAAGATTGGCTTGACCTAAGACTGTCAAATAAATATCGAGGTGTAATTCCATCTCGTACAGCTACCTTTGAAAGAACTCCTTATCATAAATTCTTTGCAGTGGCAGATATGTCCAAGAATATCCCATTATATTCCTGAATGTGTGGCTGGCTTGTCCTTAAACCATATGCACTGGTTGTGGGTGACAGGTAAACATAACAAGATGATGTATTGTGTTGGACATTAATTCTAGTTCCTCTTCATCTCCCCTGGGGCAAATGGAAAGTCTCAGCCTCACTGCTGTGACTCACCAAAGGCCATTTTTACACCTCGACACCTTGGCCCGATGAGACAAACCATGCATGATAATTACGTTTGACTCAACAAGCCGCAGGGACACTGTTAAGTTAGCACGCCACTTGCGCATGCATTTTGCTGCATCTATGTTGATATGATGTGTCATTACTCAATTCCCATTTAGCTGGCCACTGATATCTTTGACCCTTGAAATAGGCACAGCAATAACAAACTGGGTGGCATTATGATTAATAAAGTTTGAAAAAGGCAGCATTTTAATCTAATTATTAATCAAAT
Organism: Sander vitreus; assembly: GCF_031162955.1. Classification (NCBI taxonomy): domain Eukaryota; kingdom Metazoa; phylum Chordata; class Actinopteri; order Perciformes; family Percidae; genus Sander; species Sander vitreus. The sequence continues at coordinate 12,029,270 of NC_135871.1, read as the reverse complement.
GCATTAGATGTGATCACACAGGCTCCTCAGTGATGAGGAAATCATCTCCCGTAAGACTCAACACTGATAATTACAATAATATTAACCTTTGCCTTGTTAATTCAGGCCCTCATAGCAATTCATCACAGGTCGGAGACCTCTCAGAGCATTTCTTTACACTAGCAGGGTGGTGGAAACAACTGATGTGGGATGGACAGTAATCAAGATGTAACAAGTACACAATGTTTCTTTAAAATGAATAAAGGAAGACGGCTGTATTTGCTGCCTGCTAGAGCATATATTCTAATATCCCTATCACCTGTGGACGTGCATGCGCATGTGCTTTAACCAGTGCCCTGACAAAAACGGGAAAAGTATAACAAATCTAAGTCATCTACTGTAAAAATAAATCGGAAGGTAAATTTGAAAATGATGTGTTAGTCGGTGTCAAAATATGGTGTAAATGTGGAGGTGTGTGTATAATGTAATGCAAGGTAAGCTGTGAAATAAAAATATTTGATAAAAGCCAAGCAAAAGAAAAAGGGGGTTGCAGGTGTTGGCAGGGAAGAGACAGAAAGGGTTGTGCTTGAAGCTGTTACTAAGCTTAATTAACCTACGGTGCTTCAGATCTGGTTGGACACTGCAATCAAGTTTCTCTGCCACCTTAAAGACAAATGTGGGTAAATAGAGTAACAGACGTCCACTCTCACACACACACACACACACACACACACACACACACACACACACACACACACACACACACAGGGGCCAAGAGAGTTTGAGTAAGGACAGGTTTCCAGCCGACATTATAATTAGCATACCACAATGGCAAAGAAAGATGACTCAATAATCAATTCATGTCTCACACTTAATGACTCTGCACTCATGTTGTGCTATTTGGATGCTTCTAATGATGTGTCGTGAACAGACAGACCTTAATATGACAGCCATGCACATGCACACGCACACAGCCTCTTGCACCATCCCCTTGCACCTTCTTTTCCTGCCACACACTCAATCTCAAATCAGCTGCAATAACAGCTACCAAAATGAATATGATAAAGCAGACACTCGATAAGGCAGACACACAAATAAAAATACATAGACACACACACACACACACACGGCATGGGTTGGTTACCGGTTTCAAGGTATACCGCATTTTGAAAAGTCACGGTTTCAAAACCACTAAAATTATCTGTCATACCGTTCCTGCGGTATGGACTGTTTTTTATGAGTCATCAAGAACAGAAAGTGCAGTTTAGAAATCCCTCTCGCTGCCAGTGTGCTTAAAAATGAAATACATTGTGTTCAATGTAAAAAAAAACAGACATTTACTCAGACATTTCAAAAGAATACATTTTTAAGCTCTAATTGCAATACCGCAATACCGTGAAACCTTAATATTTTTGCTGACTGTTATAACGTCAGAATCTCATAATGGCCCATGCCTAACACACACACACACACACACACACACACACACAATAAACTCATCCAGGTAAAACAGCGACTATATTGGACTGTGAACATTATTAGATCATGAGCGGGAAAATCAATTACTTTTCTTTTCATTACAAGATCACCTTTCGCATAAAAATATTAAAGTATCAAATTAAAGTTTTAAAATATTGCAAGTGGCCTCCTAACGTTTCAACGATGTGAGTGCTGTCACAACAGTCTCCCATCAGCACGTTGGCCAGCGCGTTTTTTTACTGACGTGGAAGCTGAAAACGGGGCTGTCGCTTCATGAGGTGGAACAAAACTTACATCATGTTTTCATGTGAGAAAAGTAAATTGAAATGGAGCCAGTGTTTCAAAGCTGGAACATGCAGCATGGCAAGCATCTTGTTAGACAGGCAGAGAATGAAACGGTGGCAAAAAGATGCACTTGTCGAAAACAATCAATCACACTCAGAATCGACACAATCACATGATTAGGTACGTGCGGTTAATACTTGCCAATCACACTTGGATGCTTAGTGGTTTTTTTCTTCATTCTTCCATGCACTGCACAATCTTGTGTCTCTAAACCTACATTTTGTGTCTTAAGAAATCAGAATTTGAGCCCTTATATAGACATTTAGATGGCTAAAGTTGATATTGCAGCTCCCCTTGCATGTTATCCAATGACTCAAAGTCCTATGAGCATACAAAAAATATGCATATAATGTACAAAAAAGGCAACTTCGGAGCCACTAGTTATTAAATGCTGTATTGAGATTACCTTATTTTGAAAGAAAACAACTTGTTTTGGTTTATTGTCTGGGTAGGTAACCTGTTACATCTCCTGAATGTGTTGAACTCGGGTTAATTCATTGTCATTACCACACACATGAGAGAAAAAAACATACTTAACACTAATAATCTTTACCATTATGGAGTTGTGGGTTGATAACACAGGGAAACCCCTATGAGACATCTAGAAAATGACTGAATGTTTAAATGAACACTACTTAACATGGAAATGGGTACGAAAATACAACATTAACATAAACAAATGATCACATTATGATTTGCAATTTACATTAAGTCTTAATTAGCGCTATGATGGTTTGATCTCTTGACAAAACCAGAATGGAATTTGAGTGCATGTGTGTGTATGCGGGCATGTGTATGTTGTATTACTTTGATTTAAAAAAAGATGCATTCTTGGATAGAAAGACTTGATATGCATATAGGACAATATGCCCTCTGACGTTCCTTGATTTGCATCTAGATAGCTTTAATTATGAATAAAAGTCAAGTTACCCAATTGGATGGGATTGTGGAGAATCAATTGGGAAGCGTGAATAATGACAGAAGGCACAGCACCACTTCTTATCCATATCAATCTCAATATGTGGCACAGCAAATAAGCACTGTGTTGCATTGCATGCTGGGACATTTTTTAGAAATGTAATGGCCTTGTTAAATGAAGATGATCATTTTTGAATCTACAAATAATTATCCTATGTAATGTGGTCAAGTCATTTTACTCATGAGTAAAAGAGGTGTTCACGTCAAACAGTAGCTATGAGTTGGCACCACATGTTTTCCAACAGCTCCACCAAATTATTGTTGCCCTAGTCCAATGGCCAGTGACAGACTCCTTTACCCCAGTGTAGGCAAATGCAAAGTATAGATTTGAATATTAAAAAGAGTGCTACTTCATTTGTGCATTACACAAATGATTTATTGTTATAAAATTTCCACTCAGACAGAATTCATCTGAAAATCCTCATATAACAGTGAAAAAGCCAAAGAGTCTCTTTAGAACATATTTAACCATCACTACATAACATTAGAGTTTAGAAACTTTAACACAGTTGAGAGGCCAAAGAAAATAAAATGGAAGCAAATTACATTTGGCCTCGACAGCCTTGACTAGAATCTCTTAATTAAAAAGCATTTTTTGTGTGTTTTTTGTATTTACTATGTTATAACTTAAAAGTAAACTGAAAGAGGGTCAGGCTACTTCTTTTTGGTCTACTCCAGTGGATAATCACACCAAAAGAAAGCACATATACAATCACAATGATGTTTAGTAAAAGTGCTTTCATAAATGATATGTTAAAAGGGCTACATATTGTGCATGCATGCATAAAACAAAGTCAGTTATTAAAATAGCTGCTGAGCGTTCATGAGGTGAGAATTGCTTTAAGTCACCACACAAACTGCTTCATGTTTTCCTGTGTGAGCTGAATAAAACACAACCTTTGTTTTTATAAAGCACCTCCTTAATTATTGAGCCCTAAAACCAAAAAGGAGCAGATGTGTGTCCTAGCTCGTGCTGGCAAGACAGTGTGCATCATCTAAAGCCTTTTGAAGTTTGCCATACTTATCTATTAAAATCAGAAGAGGGAATCAAACATGTTCAATGCACATCCAAAACCACAAAGAAGAATTCCCAAACAGAATGTCTGCTGAGACAAGATCGGCATGAATAAAATAAAGATTGTATTTAGCTTTTTACTGCAGGTGGTAAGGCTAGCTCACACAGCAAAACAGAGCTCCACATCAGAGCAGGAGATCAGACTGTGCACAGAGGTGGGAATACTGAAAATGACTAGTATAGTGAACTAACAGAGGGTACAATAGCACTTCCTAATCCTATACAAAAATTGCCTACATCATCAACATTTACAATAGAGGACTCTTTCAACCAGTAACAGCAGCCACTCTTTTCCATGTCTGTCCTTCAGTACTATTATTTACCTCTGTTCTGTTCATATCTATATGACACTATCGGTATACAAGGGCATTGTTGCACTGAAGGCTACATTTCGCTGGGATTTGTCTTTGTGCTTCTGAGCTACTGTCTTACGGTCATGTCTTTTTCACTCAGACAGATGATTCACCAATGCCTCTCTGGCACTGACAATCCTGCAGGAGTGACATTGTAATGATGCAAAAAGGTTAGCATAGATGACTTTGAGGCCATAACTGTTCTCGCAGGCAGAGTTTTCTTAACACAGTATTTCTTTTTCTGCCCTGGCTGCAGGATTTTTGACCTCGCAAAAGCCACATTGGGAATTTTGTGGGCAATATTTCTCTGTCTCTAACTTGGCCGTAGCATCATCACCAGGGCCTGATTTTACTTTGATTGTTTCCTGCCCACTTCATGAGTGTGTGGTGTGCCTGCCAGTCCTGGTGGACTCAATCAGGACATAATGGGTTCATTAAAAATCGCCAAGACTGCTGGCATTGGGAGGAATGATTAGTGAGATAAGCAGGGGATAGGAGCTTAATGGAACAAGAGGTGGCTCACCAAGATTAAAAGCCTTTTCCACATCACTGCCATTTTCCCTCCAATTCAGCAAATCACTTAATTGAAATTCTTTTAATTTTCTTTTTAATTTTCTCCTCAAACCCCTCCTGAAATTGCAACCACGAGATGAAAGGTCAACTGAAGTATGACTGTGATACAAATTGTATTGCTCTTAAGTCATTATGAACCTGAAATATAGGACGTTGATACCTACTGTATATCGACCAATACTTACTAGTCTGTCCCCTGCGCTCTCTCCATCTACACACATTGAAATAAAACAGGAAATACTCTTGACGCATCAAAAAAATTGCTTACTTTTTGCCTGGTTACTGTTGCTGTTCCTCGTCTTGTTTTAAAGTCAACATTAGAAGAAAGAAATGAAATAAAGCTTATTTTCAAATGATCAAATTAGAGAGAAATCTCTAATCCTGATCCAAAGGGTCATTACTAAATTCAAGGGCACAGACTAAACCATTAGTTCTGCCTAGTTTCAGACTCATAATAAACCATTAAATCCCTACATCAAACATGACAAGAACCTGCTAAGAGCCAGATTTCACGGCGACAGAAACACGGAAATTGGAGGTTGGCTGCTGCCAGTCAAAAATGAGTATGAGGGCTTTGTAGTGTGATACCCTGTCAAGAGCTGTGCAGTCTCTGTGGTTTGTATAGGCCTTCAGAGAAGCTGCACACAGGATGAGAGACATAAATAAGTCTGCTCTGTCAGAAGAAACCACAAAGCTGTCAGATGATGCAGCCCTCTTAGGCCTACAATACAAGGCCCAGCATGCACCCAGAAGAAAACACTATTTGTTTGTATGACTCACAAATTGACGCTACGCTAGCTTGATCCATTTTAAAATTGATTCCTGTTACAAATGGAGTTTGATAAATGCCATTTAATGCAGTATGCTGCTGTACTGAACGAAAACAAGCATAAACATGCACATACACGGGTGCATACTGTACATGCAGGCACAGGCCATGCTTAAACCTAAACTTGAAAGATGTCTTTGTTAGCTTCATCAAGAAATCATCTCCCTGCTAAAGCCAGACCACAAGCTGCCACTGAGCACTCTGTCAGCAGCACATAGACAATAGCATGTCTGAAGTCTTGGTGACGATGTAACATGCTGAATTTGGTTATGGTCCAACCCCTGCCTGGCTGATTGAGGGAGAGAGAATGAATGGGGTCTTATCAGGTCGTGTTGAGAGAACTCAAATGGCAAAAAAGCTCAAAGCCTTCCAGAGATTTCTCTCAATCTGTCTGTCAGATGAGGATGAAAAGTGCCTATGCTGAAGCTACCCAGTGCTCATACTTTAATGGCATTCAGTTTGCCTTGACAGCAGCAGACACAAAGAGGGTGATTATTTTGCATTGTAGCTTTTTTAAACAAGGCTTGTGTAAACTGTTTCACTGCAGTCTGGAGCCAGTGTTACATAAACAGAGTGCTGTGAAAACATCTGAAGGATACTAGACGCAAAGACGATGTATCAGAGATGGAGAGAAGCACTCTTCTAAACAGTGTTTGGAGAGTTAAGCAAGCTCAAGGGTATTCTGCGTGTGTTATGAAGGTCATGGCTCAGACAGTCCGTCTATCTTCATTACATCCGTCTTGTTTTATGGTACATAGGGCAACATCTCAGACCAAGAGCTTGGCTTGTGAGAGTGAGGCTGACAGCATATTTAATTTTAGTTATGCATTGAAATACAGCACGGGCTGCATTCAGCCTCCCTACCAGAAGCCAACCTCAGCTAAAACTCATACAGTATTAGATAAGTTTACATTAAGAAGGGATGCTCACAAACAGCAGCACAGGTGTTGACAGGGATCTTCACTACACTTCAATAACAATATTAGACATGGGCATATGGCTGATTACACTTCTCTACATTGATACCGGTCACATTATAATGCAGCATTCCTAACTACTGCTATTACTGTATTAGCATAGCAGCTTGACAATAGGTTTTTACCTGCTGATTGCGGGTGCTACAGGCACTTCAAATGAATTCATAATTCAGTTCTCAGTATCTGAGTATGACTATCAGTATCAGAATGATTATGGTATAGTACATGCAAGATAACCCATTATCCCATTTGGCTCAGTGGAGTCCATTTATTTCAACCGCCTTTGTTCGTCATGATGAACCTGCTTTATCTAAAGCTTGTTATTCAATGCCCGCAGTGCAGAACAATCCTGGCTCCCAACAATATACAGCACTACAATGATTACAGGATATGTCATTTTTCTACCTTACTCCTTTTAAAAACTCTTGTGTTGAACACACTCTTTTAAGAAGTATTATTTATAGTCATGATCATAATTAAAAATAAATTTACAATGTACAATATATACAAAGGGTCTTTAGGAATTCTGATGGGACGTATGTAAATTAATACACATTCAAACATCATTAAAAGCTTCCCCAATGCAATTATTAGAATAGATTCTCTTCAAAGACTGTCATTTTTACAAAGGTTGTGATTTCTCATATTTAAAAGGCCTTTTTATTCTCTTTAACTCAGCTGAAGGGAATTCATCTCATTTACATTTTATTTTTTGTGACATTTCCAAACTTTATGACAGTTGGATAAAAATATGGCTATGTGCACATTATTTAATTAATGGCCCCAAGCAACGAAGAAAAGCCAATCGACATTCAACTTACAACATGAACTTTCTGGGTTTTACAAGTAAGGACAAATATCGGACAGATGACTATGCCATGAAAGTGCTAAAAAATCCCAAAGCCCGACAGACATGTGAAATGGTTCCCGTTGGAGAACAAATGTCTGCAGTATACCCTCATTCTTTGAGAAATTGTGTTTGCTCAGTTTGAGGTTTGCCCTCTTCAGATGAGAAAGCTGAATTACTGTGCATCAAAGACAGAAAATCGTACCAGATTTGCCAGAATACTTTGGCTCTGTATCCTTCAGATTAGATTTGATGTCCATCAAAGCTTTTATAAAAAACTATATCTGTGGTGTTCACATTACAGACTGAAAGTGCTTTTTATCCCATAACTGTGAACAAATCTAATCCCATGACTTCATGAAGGGGTACATTTTCATTTCAGCACTCAAGAGAGACTGTTAACAGTGATTAAAACAAGCTGCTGCTGGATATCAGATTTAGAGATTGTCTAAACTTAGAAAAGGAATTGGGAGAAAGTTGAAGTGTATAAAAAAAAGAAAAAGTTGTTTTCAGTGTGCAGTTTCTGCAAGCCACAGCCTCTGATAAGCATACACTTTACACTTTTTCATACACTTTGCTCTTTCCCAGTCCACTTCAGTCCACCTTTTTTTTCTCAGCCAAGAGGAAATCATAGAAGTAGAAGACAAGTTAAACTTCATAGGAACACTGCTTTAGCTATGCTGGCTGAGCAGGGACAGTTTCTGGTGTACTGTCAAAGTTCAGCACGTAAATAGGAATTCAGAACTCCAGGCGGAGAGAACACAGGAGCGAACTAGAGACCACTCTACAGGACGACAGCTTCTCAACAGCCTCCACTGAATAAAGAATAGGAAACACAGAGAATACAGAGTGATAGGAAAGGCTGAGCACATCAACGGCTCCCTTTAATGTGTCTGAGATGAGGAGGAAGAAACCTTTGTCAGCCTATTAAATGAGGAAGAGGAATATAGGCAGTTACAGATCAAAGAACCTTGAGCCCTGCACTGCAGTCTGCCTGTAACAAAAAAAACAGGTGAGTGTACAGGATTTATGTAGGCCTGTTTATCGATTTGAAATTGAAATACTGTTTATTGCGCCATTAAAATATTTAACACTGAAATATAGGCATACCAATAAATACGCAACATAGGTATGGCTCCCAGCCATTTAGAAAAGAAATGAGGGGAGCAGCAGCTCCACACTCTTCAATACATTACTGACATAGAAATGCTCAAATTCGGTTAGGCTCACACTGATTAAGGTCCAGAGAGGGAAACCCAGCAATATGGAATCCACCAGTGCAAACAACTGAAATAAACAGCATTAGGGAGAAGCAGAGAGGCAATATCAGAGATTGTCCTGAGAGTGTGTAATGGAAAAGGACTTGTTCTGTCACAGCCTCTCATGGTGATAGAATGCCACATGCTCCTTTCTGACAGTTTGATATTGGCTTGGCACGAGCTTGATGAATGTATCAGCCATAAGTCAGACAAACCCCTGCCCCTCCTGGAACAGCACCTTCTAAGATGTTTATACCGGGGTATAGAGACAGACATTGTGTAATAGGAATAGGACCATTGTCTGAAATAGGTTTATGGAAAGCATGCAGGCCCAATTCCAATTTTGGCTATTATTGCAAATAGAATGTTATTACTGTTTGAGGTTAGATGCATTGCTGCTTGGAAAACAAGACGGGCATTTGGCCGGGATGACTTTGCAGCACACCATCGAGAGAGAGCGGGTCGTAACTTCCTGGGGTTTGGTTGTGGCAGAAGGTGAAGGGAAAGAAAGGAGAGGGAGGATGGTCGATGAGAGGATGAAGGGGCAACCTTTCCCCGGGCAGGTGATGACCCATGCCAGACCACCTGGCTTCCTGCCAGGGTAAAGCAATTAATGCTGCCCTCCTTTGATTACTCCAGACAGCCTGGGGATACAGCAGGCCAGCAGATAGTGTCTGGTCCGGGGACATTGCACAAGGCAAAGAGGAGACAGCTCTGACGAAGGTTCAAGCTTGGGTCACATTGTTAACATACACAGCCGTTATAAACATCAGAAAAAGTAAGCCACTTCGCTTAATAATTTTCTCATTTGCATAGTAAAGCGGCGTAAACACACTTGGTTGTCTCTCGGCCTTGTCACTCCTGCCTACAGCTTCACCAACCTGTACAGTTAATATAGCAATTCACAGAGATGAAAAGGGTCCCAACTCTTTTCATAGAGTAGATGATGTGATGAGTCGGTTGTTATCTGAGAAAAGTGAGTAGCGGTTGTCTACACATCTATTTTCTGAATTCTAGCCCTACAGCCCTCACACAGTGAGTGCCTCATGTTTTATCCATCGTCATCCTCTACTATGTAGCTGACCCTTAGTGCCCAGCCTCATCTCTGAAGCCCTGATGAGTTACAACATGTACCACTCCTACTGTGCTAGCCTTGCCGGCTGTGTCCCACATAGACAGACGCCCTTGTCAATCAGCACTGTGAAAATCATTCATCAGCAAAGGTAACAGACAAACAATGACATAATGTTAAGGCCTGCTAGATGTAGGGGTGGTAAGGGTGGTAAGGCAAAAGGCTGCTTACATCTGCCATAATCACACCTGGTAATGACACACACTGACCCAGGGCTTTAAACATCTCTCTTCCTGCAGCTCAATAGAAAGCTCTCTTAGAAAAGGCAAACTGCATGGGGGATTAGCTCTTCAGAACTCAGCTTGACTCAAACTGAACCACAGCTTCAACCTTTAACACAACTTTGAAGAGCATTTACACCCATTTATGGTTCACTGAATCAATTGGGCATCACTGGAAATATGAACATCTTCATCTCCACTTGACTAGCTTTCATTATACTGCTGGTTTGTACAAAGAGTTTAATAGCTTATTATATGGTTTCATGTAGATATATGAACGGAATATCTAGGGAAAGGCAAGTGACTAATAGCAGAGTGTGTATTTAATTCTGGGTAATTTTAAAATATCATGCAGAAATAAAAAAATCAACTTGATGGGAACGTGTGACATATGCAAACACTAGAGACCCTCTAACTGTGGCAACCCTCACTTCTGAATACAACCTTGGGTGAAAAAAGTGCCCTGATCAAGTAATTTATGCTTAGAAATAAAACATTGACTTTCAAATGCACCACCGCCTGAAGCCAGGCTTTGAGGCTGATTTGATCCCCCTTTGAGATGGTGAGAGATACGGCCCATTCCCCCTAATCACATGCCAGAGACCGTGCAATCATACAGCAACAGCTAAAGTAATCACTGCGGTGGTCTCCCCCCCTCCTCCCTGAACCGAGACTCAACCCTTCAACATCGGTAGCACCTGGAAGCCCTGCATATGTGCTCCCCATACAGAATCAGACACACTGTATATACACCAATATTCGCACTGTAGGCAAGTTTGTTGATGAGGTGGCCGATAATGACCAACTGTGAATATTGAAAGAGGCTGCCGCTGCATGAGAAATGGCCTCATACAGATACAAATATTTGAAAAGTCAAACATTTTGTTGCTGCTTAGGTATTGCCTTTCATTATGTTACAGTACATTGCCCTAATCTTCATCTTTATTTTTGAGATATTTCTTCCTGAAACTTTTCAAATAAAACTTACTTACTGTGTGAATGCAAACTAAATACCCATGTTTTAATCTAATTTGCCTATTAAGTGCTAACCATGCTAAATACCAAAACATTTTAAACTGTTAAAACAGTTGCATTTTCTCCCTTACCCAGGATAAAATGTATATACTAAAATTTGCAGCCCACTGTTAACAGCCTACATTTTTAAATGATTTATAACTTTTAAAACTTAAACTTAAATGTGATTGACAAGGGATTCAAAAAGATTCAGTTAACTCTTGTTAGACTTGATATTGGTGTCAGATGCAATTAAATGCTATTGAAGGGCAACTTTATATGCTTGTATATACTTAACTGTACATAGTCACTGTACATTACCTTTTTCGTTTGCTGTACCTGCCAATAAGCAGTACATTAAACTAACAATGCTAACCAAGGTTATTTGTGTGTCCCAGACTTTATGGCTTAATATCAGCCCAAGTGAGTGAGAGGACAGTGGAGTGGTCATAATGTTATTCATCCACTATCTGTTTCTGCAGGCCATAGATAGACAACATAATTAATGGCTCTGATGAGCAGCAGAGTTTTTTGTTGTTGTTTGAACTTGCGGCAGTCTTAAAATGAGCTTACTGGGTCATGTACTGTACTTACAAGAGCAAACACTAAACAGTCTGAACACGAACACACACACACACACACACACACACACACACACACACACACACACACACACACACACACACACACACACAAAACACCTCCACAGTAAAGGTCTCCATGCTTCAGCGTGGGGTACTGCAGTGTAACATTTTGTTGAAATAGAGTGACCGAGCGAGTTGGAGTTGATGAGTCTCCTGTCCTCTTCTGAACAAACAGCTCAACACACTTTTGCTTTATCACGGTGTGCCAGCCTACCACTATCTGTGCTACACTAAATCAATTAGCATGTCATTAAGATAGCTTGTTCCAGCACAGTAAGCATGGAGGTGGGACTACAGTATCTGCACCAACGGAGAGAGCTGAACTCAGAGGGCATCATATCTCAGTGTCCACGCGTTAGAGTGGCTGTATTTATTGGTGGGCTCGGTGCATGTGTACGAGAGCACCTGAATATGAAAGAGATAGCAGTCCCTAACAATTTAACATTGAGGTCTTACTCACCATGAAACATTTCTACATAGTCCCAAACAAGTACCAGCGATCTGTATTACCCATAAAGATGAATTATGTGTAGCTGATATTTCTTATGGTGTTTGTTACTTGTTGGTTGGCTCTGTAATCCTCAACAACAGCAGCCATAGCAATTACATTCAAATCTTTATTTTAGTACTCCAACTGTTATCACAAACAGTTGTTTAATTATTTACTTATTTCAGAGCGAGAGAGAGATCTGTAATCAATCCTTTTATTTATTCTTTTCATTCTAAGTAGGGACAGAGCATTAACAGAAAATTCAATATTCACCCCGCTTCAGAACAGAAGACTCAAAGTCTCCTTTCATCAGAGAATAAGGTGATCATTCTGCAATTATCAGGAGTAAAGCAACACCTTGGTTTTTGGGACATGACAGAGAGATGATAGGCTTAATCCCCATTCGTGCAGAGAGGATTTCTCTCTGAAGGCAAGAGCTCAATCAGACCGTTCAGATAAACGTTGAAAATACTGTAGCATTTGCTGCTCATGATAAACTTTTCTTTATCTTTGACAGCAGGAGCGCTTAATCAAAACTGCTTGCCCCCACCACAGATAACATAAAGTGCTAAAAAATTAACCATTGAAGAAATAAATTCAACTAGTGTCAATTCAGAAATTGGATCCATATAATCTTAAATCGATTTAAAACACTGAAACTAGTAGTATTTAACTACACTAACCTGAGGTCCACGGAATCAAAGAGCACACATCATATTATCCAGAGTAAGCCAGATAATAAAATCCTCAGATCATAAAAGCCATAAAATCCCTATTCTACTGCCTTGGGCCAAATGGCTGCCACTAATGTATTAGACTACATTGCATGCATTTGCACTAGTGCCAGAAAAGTAATTATCTGACAGAGAATACTAATAAGGCATGCACACACTCCCTCTAAAGCATTTATATAGCCAAATCTGCAGGTGTTTGACAGAGAGGCTGAAGAGAGAATACAGTTATCTCAGGTCAAAATGTGCGTCTCCATCTACACAAGACAGTACAGTACGAGGAAGCAGAGTTGGGTGTTTAGTCATGCTCTCAGCTCCTGATCTGGCTGTATCTCCCTGATGCTCTCAGTCACAGCAAACGATTCAAAGGGGCTAGACACTGACTTCAAAAGGCCAGTGCTGCCTTTGAACACCATGCCAGTTGCACAAACCCATCAGTGGCACATCGGCATCCTCGAGGCATGCACGGAGCAAATTTGTGCCTCTCTCGGCTCCAGATGTGACACTTGGCACAAGTCTTTTCACTGGATACTAGACAATAAAAACACCATGAAGAGGCACTGCAGCAACAGAGAGCTAAAGTACCGACCCAATTAATGTTAGCTTCTCCTCCAGTAGATTTTGCTTTTCAAAGTGTTTTTCCAATGGAGGATTATTTATATCACTCTAAGCTAAATTTTCCGGGGTCTTCAGTCCATACTCTAATCTAAATGGGTATCTACCACCGTACCGGACAGTAACATCTAAACACATTGTCATTATAACTAAGATAAAGCAATGATGTTTTTGTTCGCTTTTTTTTCATTACTATTTGTATTGAACTTTTCTGTCATAACAGAGGAAAGGAAGAGGAGATACTATGTAAATGCATAGTAGAATAGATTCATCCTCCTCATTTTTAAGTGAAAGTGCCAAAAATCACTCTTTCCTGGTCCTCAAGTAAATATGTCTTTGTCTTCTATGATCTCAAACTATATTTCTTTGAGTCTTTGACTGTTGGTCAAAACAAGAAATTTGAATATGTCGACGTAGGCTTTGGGAAATATTTATTGACATCCTATGTAACAAACATCGATTAATGAAGAAAATAAAAATCAGATTAATCAGTAATGAAAATAATCCTTAGTGGCAGCCTTATGGGTCCCACAGGTTTGCCAAAACATACACCAGACACAATTATTATTATAGATCATTTTACCAGACTACATCCCTCAGACTGTAATTCAGTCTTTAGGCATTCTCAGTGCCCATGAAAAAAACCTTGTTTTGAAAACACAATTGAACAGAGGCTAGCTTGGAAAAAGAGGTGGGACCTTGACTCTGTATTGTGTTCTCTGAGGCAACTCATCATCATTTTAACCACCATGTATAGATGGTGATTAACAAGCATAAGGAGAACATGTGGTTTACTGTCTGCTTAGTCTATATCCATGACGTTCCACTTCCAGGATCGCTCCGTTGCCGCCGGAAATTCCGCCGGATTTCACTCTTTTTGGCCTATTATGAGGACTATAGTTAACTGCTCCTCAGATCTCTGCAGGGTAAAACGAGACAGTTAGCTAGACTGTCCAATCTGAGTTTTCTGTTGCATGACTAAAACAACTTTTGAACGTACACATGTTCCACCAAAACAAGTTCCTTCCCAAGGCTATTTTGCAGCGGCACCGTGGCTCTGCTGGATGCTTAACATCGCCCAAGACGATTGTGATTGGTTTAAAAAAATGCCAATAAACCAGAGCACGTTTTTCTCCCATCCAGGATTGCTGTGTGGACTAGCCAGACCCTCCTCCGCAGCGCTGTGGAGGAAGGTCTGGCAAAGCGAGACTACTGTCTGCTTACCATGCCTGTTTGATAAAGCTGGTCACTATACTCAAAAATGTAATTCACATTTTCTAAAGGTGAACCGCACAATATAGCCATGATTACGGCAACCCTCCATCTTATTCAGCTGAATGACAATGACTGCCTCATATTATCTGCCAAAACCCAGACAGCCTCCTAAACTGATATCCATTCACACAGAAAACCACAATCATACAAAACATACACCATACTGTATTTATTCCTTATAATCACTTGACATTTGTCACAAGTCACTGCTAAGTCTCCGGCTCTGGGTTGAGATGAAATTTATTATCAGGTGTCCTAAATGACAAATGCTACTAAGGTAAACAGATCATTCACAGAACGGGAAAAGGGATGTAAACACCTGTTCTGGGAGCAGCGTCATCAGCACAGTGGAGTGCTTAATACCAAAGCCCAAACCAGAGTGATGTTGAAAGGTGAAATCTCTACACATCAATTTTGTCCTGAGCAGCCTAGCGCAGCAGAGCTTATTACAGACTTCCAATCTGTCTCAAGTGTTCAGACTGTGTCAGTAATGCCGGGCTGCTGGGACCTTGAAAAGCTTCATTAAAACGCTTGGCCATCTAGAGCACATCTGTGGCAGCCAAATACAATGTCAGACCACATTTTTCATCTGCAGATTAAACCTATGTAAGCCTGAATTAAACCAAATTAGATCTGAAAATGAGAAAATAAACCAAAGCCAGATGAATGGAGGGGTGTGTGTGCTGTGAGCAGGAGGACACTACTCCAATACCATATGGACAACTGGTTGTGTCTGGTTGTCACTGCCTCTGTCTGCAACATATTTTACATTTATGAAGATATTTGAGCCTGCTGGTCCGTTGTTTACACATAATCACATATTTTATCTGATTCATTTGTGTGGAGGATACAGGGAAGCAGAGGCTTACCTCCCTTTTTTCTTTCATCTATGGTGATCTGAAGGATCATTCCTGCACTCAAGTCTCTCTAGATTAAAGGATCTGCTCTCCTTGACCACGGCAAGGCTGTTTATGCTTCCACAATGGAAGTCTAGGTGCTTTTAAGAGTGAATTTCACAATTGGGGCCCTTTGTGTGCTTGCGAGTGCATCAGGGCTACAGTGTGCTGGCTTGAGAGATAAACTCACTGCTAATCAATCACAGAGTGTCCTATTTCCCCCCCCCCCCCTCTCTGTCTTGCAGACACATTGTATGTACAAACAGTCATCTGTTATTTGATGTAACAGTGTCCTGAGACATTGCACATTTCAATTAGTGGACAATTACAGTCCAATTTCTGTATGTGTGACTACAACCTGTATGTATCTCAACTGCATAACCAGTAATGGAAGAAGTACTCGTATCTTTTACTTAAGTAAAAGTAGCAACACTACTGTGTACTGTAAAAATACTTTGTTACAAGAAAATATACTGCATTTAAAATGCTTCTTAAGTAAAAGGACAAAAGTATTAGCATCAAACCATACACTATCAAATGTACTCATTATGCGGAATGGCTCATTTTAGAATATTGGATTATAATTACTGATGCATTAATGTGTAAATCACTAATGTTGCAGCTGTAAAGGTGGGGCTGATTTAACTTACTTTATATACTGCTGTTTAGCTTGCGATTTCAATGAAGTAAATATGTACCTATAATAATACATATTCATTTATTGCTGATCATATGTTGTATTATGATTCTGAATCAATCTGCATCTGCAACTAGTAACTTGAATTATTAAATAAATACTGTGGAGTCAAAAGCACAATATTGTGTAGTAGAAGTACAAAGTAGCAGAAATTGAAATACACAAGTAAATACAAGTACCTCAAAAAATGTACTTGTGTGCAGTACTTGAATAAATGTACTTAGTCACTACTATCCACTATGTAGATAACATGCACACACACATAAAGAGCTGGACATACACAGACAATGCTATCAAGTGAGAGTGTGTGCGTCTGTGGAGAGGGCTGTGGCCTGTACCCAGTGTGTTAGATCCTCAGCCAGCCCATTGTACTGAAATTCAGCCACAATAGCCCAGTATCTTCCCCAAAGCAGAGCCCTTATCATGGCCCTGAAATGACTCGTCTCTGTGGACGCCCACAACAGAGGCTCCTCGGGCCGAATGCACAGAGCTGGAGGTGTGCGAGCGGAGCAATCTAGTCCTATTGTTCCACGCATGATAAACTGAGCTTCAAACCTCTCATTCTCTCTCTATCTTTGGAAAGCTGGTTGCAATCTGTGATATGAGCAAGCGCAGCAATGTTGAACTTTTGCGAGCCTTTTGATGGTATAGCACGCAACATCTAATCTCTTTCTCAGCCTTTGAAGAGAGATTTTATTCCTAATGTCTTTATTTACTGTAAGCTCTGTATTTGACATGCAGTTAGCTCATAATTTTCTTGTGAGTTGACACAGAGCCTGAAACAAAATTATGTCAAGTTATCAATCAGGTTGACACTGGGTGTGTCGTTGGAGTAAATGCTACAGTGATAAATTGCTTTTCTAAACAAATTGGACAAAGCAGGCAGCATTCATCTTAACATTTAATGTGCAACAAAATGCTAAAGCAGCTAACAGAAAAGACATCATGCTGTTCCTGTAGGCACTATGAAGTTCCATTAATTCCATAAATTCGATTAGACATGTATTTGAATTCTACTTAAATTCTCTATTTCTGTCTGGTAAAAACCTAACTGACATAATTCCTTTTTTTATGAAAGGATTTTTCTGTCATACTTTAAAAAAAATTCTGTTTTGGGATGCACCAAGAGTAACTAAGCTCTAAGCAAATGTGAATGAATTGAGAAGGCCTGCTTCAGTGCATGTTGTTCTGTGGTTTCATTGGAAGATTTGTGATACTGCTGTGCTTCTGGGTAAAATGTATCACTTTATTCTCTCTGATCTCATTAAAAGCTTACTCACTCTTAGTCTAGTTAGAGTTGAAGATCTACTGCTCTTGCTTGCGGAGCATTGCCAAACAGTGATCAGGGAAGCCTCTGCAGACATCTACCCCTCTTCATGAATTGTAATGTTTTCCACTTGATCTACGCACACCAGAAATAGCTTTCAGTCCATGCATCAAAAAATTGTGTGCGGCAGTGCAGCCTCCGTAAGAAAAGTAGCAATCCTTGGATGTGGAACAACACGACCACTGAAGTCAGCTTTGCACATTAGCTCCTTATTTACAGTCAGCAATAAGCTATATAAAACCTTCTTCACACCAGAGTTTTGATGGATTCCCCAAGTACATGTTGCAGCAACCATCAGGCAGTGAACAAGTGCCGTTAATATAGCACATCAACTGCAAAGTAATCCAGCAGTTAGAAATCGTTTGGCTGTCTGTTCACAACATCCATAACACCAGCTGAGGGATGTTGTAGCACATCAAGCTGTGAGTTTTATAAAATACCTCAATCCACGGTGACTGATATAAACAGTGCCACAGTAAACAGAGATGACCCCCTGAAGGTGACTATCACTCACTGACTCACAAACTGAACAGCCTCAAACTGCTTTGTGACGACTGGACAAAATCATTAATGAAAATATATCGAGGTGATAAATACCCTTTTTTATTCATGTCACATATAATAATGCTGCTGTAAAAGCCTTGTAAAACAAACATAATTGTTTGTATTGGTATTAGTTGTAGCTTTAATTTGGTCATAACAGTTTGACCTGGTTAATTAGTGCTGACACACTAAAAGACAGTCACGTGTAAAGGTTTCAACACACTGGGTGAAGCACAAAACGTCCCCATTTGAATGGCTTCAGAGTGACACTTGATAATTGGTTCTAGTCTGACATCAAGGCCCCATAGATATCAGTATGAAGTGGTAGCTTTGTAAACTAGCACACACTGTATTTGTTTTTTCTTACTGTCTGGATAATAAGACAGTAAAGTTTGCTTCTCTGTGGTAAAGATCCTTACAGCAGCATGCAGCTCAATCTTCAGTAAAAGCGGCTTTCAAATTGAAATGTCTACATTCATTTCAGCCCACAGGGGATATGGGTTTATGATGTCTCTTTGTAATGGTCATTTCAAATGATGACTATTTTGCTACTCACCTAATAACTCAAATTGAAGACGACCGTCTGTGTTTATGTATGTTTTCTACCAAATAAATTGTGGTGGTACAATGATTAATTTTGCAATTACTGTCCACCATGACCACAAATATATTTAATTAAATATATGTTATATTGTATCCCTATAATTTATCTTCTGTCCTATTTTCTGTCTTGGATTACCATCTTCCATGCATGTATTTCTTTTATACGCACATATTTAGATAAGCATTGTTGGATTGAGCCTGAGATCTAAGATTCTCATTGCCAACTGCTTCTCTATAATTGTTACCATATGATAATAAAAAACTTGACACTTGAATGACTTGAATATTTTCAGACAAGCTGAGCCTTCAGTCCTTGGAACTAATGCAAAACCAATTTCAGATTATTTCATTTGATGTGTTCATGTTCTTCTGGGTTTAGCATAGACCAATTAAACAGTCAACAGACCATTTAAGGCCTGATTAGTCTCAGACTGGCTTTTAAGTTGATATGCATTCAGACCACAAACTAAATGGCTGATCAAGCGGGGCAGGTGGATGAAATGTCTGTCTGATATGGCGAGGCATGATAATTAGTGTTCTGTGTTTCTGCTGTGGTCCAATCATCTCCACTCACAGCAAATCAGCAAATGCATAACATAGACAGTGCGCACATGGACAGGTGGCTTCAGATTGACAGCTTTGTTTTGCGCATGCATTACCCTGCCATGTCCTACCTTATCAGGATTCTGTTCGATCCAGCTCTTTACTGTGTTCAGAGCGATGTCAGCTGCAGGTTCATTCGGAAAGCCTAGGAAAGAAAATAAAACAGTGTCAATACCAGTTGGATCTGACATGCAGATGCAAGAGAGAGAAAAAAAACAGACAGGTGAACAGACAGACAAACCGACATCTCCACAGGTAATAGCATTTCTCCTTAATCAATGGGAAGCAGCACAAGCTGCTTGTCTCTGGTAGATGAGACCAGCTGTCTGATAACTGCTGTAGACGTATGTTGCCAGATGCACACTTATTCCTGGGATACAAAGTGTAGATACAAGCTTCATACGTATGTATACATCACACCCACACTCATTACCATCTCAGGTACAATATATTGTTTCTTTATAGGAAATAGTACATGTACAGTAGATGTGTGATCATTCACACTACCCCATTTTATGACTTTGCCAGAATGAACATGTGTAGCTAACTACCATATTAATCACAACAGTTGTGCATGTAAGGAGCCCTTCCACTGCACTAACACAATGTATTGATCTTAACACACAGATTGCAATTTAATAAATGTTTAATAAGGCCAGCTGAGGGAGGACTCTGCTGGATGCTGATCTCAAGATCATTTGCTGCCACTGTAGAGAACTTCCCAAGACCCAACACTTAGAGTGAGCTATTGACTATAAAAGCCCTTGGGCCAGCCTTGCTACAGATGGAGAGTAAATAAGCCATTACTAAAAGCGCTGACAATATTCTACTTCGTCACAGAGTAGCGTTTCAGTTGTCTACATTTCAAAGTAATTATAGTTGAGATTGGTCTTCTGTGCTTTTCACAAAACATGACAAAAGCATTGTCAAAGCACTCAGCGACCGTACAAATCTGTGGAGCTAGTTTGAAGTTGCCGTGCAGGTACAACCTTAACACTGCATGCCCTATGCATTGTTAAGCCCAATAGCAAATAAACAAACATGGCCCATTTTTCTTAACCCAGCTCATGATTTCAAACTCGATGCTCTTCAATATTATAACCCCTGACCTCCATAAGGGACCACAGGTTGCAGAAAGCATTGTCTTCCTCTAACAACAGGGGTCAAGACCTCAATTTCAACCCACATCAACTGATACAAGGGCCATGCTACGGATGTAGCCTGTTGGTTATTGCATGGGTCACATTCTCAAATATTTTCTTTTCCTGGGTCATTGCCACGACTATAACATTCTATGACATATGAAACAGGCTTACAAGTACTGTGGCAACCCCCTACCCTTTGAGTTGGATGTAAAGAAAAATGAAAAGCCACATCTAGCATTACATTTCCAGAATTATTTCATCTCTCACTCAGACCTCCTGCTGTCAAAGCCTCTCAATAACTAGTCTGTAAAGGCTTTAAATCAACTGCTTTGACTGTTAAGATATACTGTATGAAGCTTCATCCCCACCACTCTCACCTATCTGACTACTGTGATGTCTCTCTCTTTCTGTTTTTCTTCTCCTCCCCCTTCTCAGCCTGACAGGAGTGGTTGAGTTACACTGAGGAGAGGGGCTGAAGTGCTGCAGAGCCCTAGCTGAGCTCCTGTTCAAGCCCTGGGTGGAGCAAGATGTGAGCTGCAAACCAGCCAGCAGTGACAGCCAGTCTGCTGCTACAGTATGGCTCTGTTAGGCAGCGTCTGCAGACATTGCATGGCCCGTTCACGGCTCCTGCCCTTCAAAAGCTGCCCCCAGAGCTGTTTGCTCAGAAACTAATCCAGCATGCCAAATCAGTTTGCAGGTCACCCGACTCCGCTTGTCTCCCAAACACACTTAACCTTTTTTCAGTGATATCACTTTGTCTGGTGATGTTTCTTTTTTTAAAATTCCGTTTCCACACATATGCAGGTGTACCGACACTCCAACTCGCACGTCAAGTAACATGGGCAAACAGATGTGCAGAAGACGGGAAAGCTGAGAAAAATAGATCCACAGAGATAGGACCAGCTGTTTAGGAGGAGCACACACAACGGGAGAGGTGTTGTGAAGTAAGCACATAAACTGAAATAAAAAATGAAATAAATAAGCCAATTATTATAAGAAGTCAGGACCCGTCATTGTGCTCTTACTATGACACCGTATAAAAAAAAGCTAAAAACAGGTCCTAATCATAACATTAGGACATTCTGGTCACCAGCAGTGGGTGGATGGCATCAAGTCCATTTAATCTATTCAGTGTGGAGTTTCTACAAATGCTCTATTGATTTGAGAGATATACCTATTGATCATAGCAGAGCTGAAAGAAGAGTGAGAGAGAGAGAGAGAGCGAGAGAGCGAGAGAGAGAGAGAGGTGAGCTAAAGTACCAGTGAAGAAGATAACAGGAAAGTAGAATGATAGATGTAAACAAATGTTGCAAAAGAAATGACATAAAGGGAGTTAGATGGAAAGCTGGAGAAAAGGGTCAGCACAGCTCGGGCAGCCTGCCAGGAGAACTCTGCTCGACAGGAACATCAACGGCCCAAGGTCGACAGCAGCAGTTTGAGTGTATTGGCGGCTCTCTCTCATTTGTCTCCTTCACAGCATCCTCTAGTGTACCTTTACTTCTCCTCTCTTTGTATCTGTCAGCTTGGCCAAGTATGTTTATATGCTTAAGAACGGCTACAATAAAATACCCTCAATCAACACTTCCGTCCCCTCTCTTGGCCGCAGGAGTCACAGCCCTGTTGGAAGTGCAAAATCCATCAACAGGAGTTCAAAGAAAATGATGTTCACAAAAGAATTGAGTGGGCTGACTCTTTCATATTAAGTGTACACACAAAATGAAAAAGTTCAGTGTTTTACTTCTGCATCTTCTCCCCTCAACGCCTCCTTCTCATTCTCTTTTTGCTCCATTTGCTGTGTGGAGGGTTCAGTGAAAGCTAATCCGTCAAGAGGTGGAGAACTGGCGTCAGGCGCAGTGATGGTGGGCCCTCCAGGGTCCCTGCTCTGCTTGGCTCGGCTCTCTCCTATGCTGGGAATATGGCCGGCTCAGGGAGATTTGTCTTAGTGAGGCGCACTGATGGGAAATGTGCAGCGCAGCGCCGCTGATGAGGACTCAGGTGGTGCAGTGTTATTTCTGCTGAAGGCTCCTGTACTTCATCACCAGGCAGAGCGCAGCATCCAGACAAAGAGGGGGAGAGAGACTATGGCACGGGCCATGTGGACCAAGGGTTACGGTGGCACAGCACGCTCACATTACTATATAACTACTTTTTGCATAGTACATTCAGTGATGTTGCACTAGTGACCAGGGAGAATGAAGTTAAATTAACACTGAAGAAGAAGACTGCAAGTCAGGTCTTTTCAGCTACTGTTCTTCTGTCCAATCATTTCATCCCTTAGACTCAATCCGAGCCACAATATAAAAGCATGATCAAATTATATGAGAAGATGACTTGGTTTCATTTCCTTTCAAATGAAAGGTACATTTTCATCCATGTCTCCACATCAGCCCAGTGAGTTAAGCCAAAGGGAAGATTAAACTTAAAACAGAATTCATATATTTTATTCCTATGATCTTGGGCATGTAGGACCTTTGTTAATATAAAGAAAAAGAGAGCCAACTTTAATCTCTGATGCAACCAAGAGACAGAGTCTCTGGCCCTCTCTTAGGCATATGTAAAACACCTTCATGAACACTTGTTCAGGACCCTGGGTGACTTTTAAGAAATACAGTTTTATGTATTTTATAGAAAACTAGAAACTGCTTTGCCACTACTTTGGATGTTATACACGTAGTTACTTAGTTCATAATGAAACAAGCTCCCAGTTTACATCACAGACAACTCTGCTTTGAATATGTGAAAGTTAATGTTCAAAAATATCCACTGAACTGAAACGTTTGAGAAATAGTATAAATGTACTCTGCCTTAGGGGGAATTTTTGCTTTAACGACAAGCAAGCCCATTGCTCTCTAATTTGCCAGCATGGCAACTCTTTCATATCCTAAATTTACAGAGTTAACTTTCACAACAAACTTGTGTAGCTAAGGTGTTTTGCTCTGGTGAGAAGGAGTGAGAAGTAGCTGCATCACCTGGTAAAGCGAGTTGAACACATGTCTGTGCTATGATACATTCCCATTCTTTGTTTGCAAATATATGGGTAGGCTGTAGACACAGTGCAGACCACACCAGTTTTGTTTTTCCTCAGTGAGCTTATATTGTGTAGAGGATACCACAACCTGCTGTTGTTTTAGGGCTTTATCATTTCTAGTGTTTTCTTTTCTTTGAGCATATACTGTTTTTTTGTTAGAGGATGTGGCCTAGGTTTGATAAACATACGCTGACTGAGTTCTTGAAAAATACAAGTACAGCTTTTCTCCCCTTGAGGCAAGAATGGTACTGTTGGTCCCACTTTGCTACTCCTCAATTGCAGTAGGTCAAGTTCACGTCTCAACACTCATTCATTTGGATGCGCTTTCTACCTTGAAGCAGCATATAGCCTGAGGCTGAGGTATCTGGCATTCGTAAATTCACCACAGGTGTTAAAATGGCAAACGGTAAACATAGGAAATCTGCTACAGAAAATAAAAAAACGGCAACAACTAAAACATAAAATGCCAATGTTTATCTGAATTCGAATTTTTTTTTTTTTACAATTGTTGCCTAGAAACGTCTTTAAAATATTTTTATAAAGAAATCTTTCTTTAAATAAAATGTTGACAGGGCTCAGAGAGTGATTGTTGCCTTTAAAGGCCCTTACAGTATTATAACAGACAGGCATGATGAAATCATTTAAGCACAATATAATACAAAGTAGATTAGTTGATTGTGGTATGGGCAGCATTAGGAAATCATTAAGCGCAGCACAGTTGAGGGCAACAGTCCTGTGTGTTCATCTGGAAAGGGAGAGGGGGGAAAGAGGGTTGTCACCCTATGAAGGCCCAGAGGAGAGGTGAGGTGACCCGGGGTGGAGGACAGAAGAGCGCCCCAGGACTCTAGACGCTAAAGCGTGGGTGTCAAATGGCCCGGAGCTCCTCTCTCGACCAACACTGGGACACGGCAGGGCTGTGACCATGACCGACTTTGCAGCCCACAGAAGGAGACAGAGACAAAGAGGGATGTGGGGGGGGGGGGGGGGTGTGTGCTATGTGAGGAAGACAGGCAGAAAAAGAGGTAGGAAAAAGAGAGCAGCCTCCGTGACACAACAGATGATGACCTTCCTTGGAAGCGTTCCATATAGGTGATGCCATGCTTTGTCCTACATGCTAAAATTAACACCTGACATTTCACTTTTTTAAAACCATCCGGAAGAGTGTTTGATATGCAAAAGTTTAATGCTCAACCAAGTTTCTCAAAGGCCTAAATCTATTGTCCTGTGGGTGGGAAGTATTTTTACATTTGGCTTATCATCCATGAAAATGGTAGAGCAAGGCTAGTGTTGAGTAAAATGCACATTGTGTGACTCAGTTAAATGGGCTACAAAGCTCCTGTTCCCACTGAGCACACACTCTGCTACCCACTGATACAGCACGTTGCTCCTATGTACCTTGAAATTCCCAACCCAGCTGGGCTAAGCTCCCTGTAGTAAACCATAGGTTTTAAGAGAAGGAGGGACTCGCCCAGGTCATCTCTGGCAAGCTAGCAGCGAGCTGTCACTGCCGAGAGATAAGGTGCCATGAATGTCTCCAACCTTCCTAATCCTAGACGGGGATGAAGAGAGCCAGAGCATGATGCTTGCAGGAGGAAAAATTCTTAGCTGCTTGATACCTTTGATCTGGACAGTACAGTAGAATGGCAGCATGGACATACCAGTAGAGCTTGGGTGGATTACATATTACATCCGCATATCTCCCACAGCCACCAGTCAGTGCAAAAACTACTCTGTCAACAATCCTCTGATCCGTCACAGAGACCGATGAGCCAAAGGTGTAGGGATGAGCAGTAAACAGGGAGATATTTATCCTGAGCAGTGGCATTGCCGTGTTGTGGGCCTCTTGATTGTTTTGATAGGGTTATAAATGCATGTGTGCGAAGGGATCTGTCAGGGCAAGTAGTAGACTTAATGTTCATGTCCTTGCTTTTAGTATTGTGCCAGTGAGCTCTCTGCTCCGTGCTAAGATTGATCTTAGCAAACGCCCCCTAAACTGTACAGCTCATTACAAGGCTTTTGGAAAGTGCTCTTTCAGTGCCAGCTAAGATGGGATCTCCACAAGGCTTAATTGTCCACAATGCATCTTGAAATGGGATTTTTATGCATGCGGCTTTGCTTGAGAAAGTATCTCAGCCTGTGTGAGAGCATGTGTATGTGTGTAAGAAAGACGTGTGAGGGAGAAAAAGTACTAAAAGGGACGATGGGAGACGGGAGGGAAAGAGATACAACAAAAAGATAATATGACCTCTCTAAGTCTAGCTAGTTAGACTCTTGGCACTGATCTTGTGAGACATTGAGAGGTGTCTCCTCTTTGGAAGGAATAATCCATTTAAACCCAGGTCGCATGGCTGTGATTGATGTGCAAACAGGAGCAGCACTTAATAACCTCTATCATGCTGGGTGACCTCGTGGCCCACGGTGGGCACCAGTTTGTTTATGGGTGGTACCTCCGACACACTATCCGTGCAGAAATTTGTTGTGGCTAATGGGCCAAACTGAGGGATTGGACTGTCAGCGCAGTGTGAGCCCTCATTTTTCTTTCCAGGCGTCTAAGGTACCCCCTGTGCACCCCTGCTTCACCCAACCTCCCTGTTCTGCCATCATCTGTCAATGGTGACTGAGTCTCCTGGAATATGGAGGCGTGAGAGAGAGTGTCAATTAGCATTAGCTTTCCTGATAAATCTATTTTGCTCACCACAAAGGCCCTGGATAACTTGTTCCTGATTCCTCTCTGTCACAATGTTGGGGGCAGAGGATTTGTTTTTCTACAACAATTCAAGTGTGTAAATGGGACAAGCACATGTGCATAAGTACAGTACCTGGGTGCATGACGGTGTGCATATATATAAAACTATTGCTATATCTATGTGTATTTTACAGAGAAGGAGAAATAAAAAGAGACACAAAGAATAAGAGAGAGAGATTGGGAAGATGTGCCTTTCACACTAAAAAGCTTTTGTTTACATCGCTGAAATGGAAGTTGACCTTAAAAGGTTATCTAAAATGTACAGAAAATGTCAAAACGCCTGACAAGCCCCTTTCAGAGCATGAAAGTACTCAGGGGGCACGGGGAGGAGTCATACATAATAACACCACAGCACAGCATTGTACTATACTGTAGTTTACTTAAGTCCTTCCTCTATTTGCCCTCTGCCGTGTGAAGATCTTCAGTCTTAATCAGCTGCATTGGTCTGTGGAGATGCAGTTATGGGAAGCACTAAGCTGTTTATTTATTGAACAGGCTGTTAAATGAAATTGACTTGATGGGGCCACACCAAAGTTTTGTGCTGG
This sequence comes from Sander vitreus, assembly GCF_031162955.1. NCBI lineage: Eukaryota > Metazoa > Chordata > Actinopteri > Perciformes > Percidae > Sander > Sander vitreus. The sequence continues at coordinate 12,002,321 of NC_135871.1, read as the reverse complement.
CAAAATAACAAAAAAGTTGCAATGCAACAATATTGCACGTTCAGATTAATGCAGAATGTGCTGTACGAATTTCCTAAGCAAGACAAGAAAATGAGAAGAGGGAATTAATTTCACAGGAATGACTGCTGAACTTATCTGCACTGACTGTACAATTTGAAGTGAAATAACCCAGCAACAGAGAAAGAGGGAGACGAGAATGAGAGAAAAGGAGTGAGAAAGAAATTACAACTTTTGCCCTTCCTATCATTAACACTTCAGTAATAGGCATTGTGAGATGGCTGCATAGACAGGTGGCAGAAAACAGACAATATTGCAGAGAGAGAGATGGTGAGAGGCAATGATGAGGAGTTGTTGTGCAGTAAACTGTGCAAATTACAAAAGTGATAGGTGGAAAATGTTCAATATCCCAAGAGAGAAGAGTTCTTCTATCCAGCACAGAGTATAATTAAAAACATCGAGTGATTTGTAAGTCTGAAGGCTCTCTTTAGTACACACACTGGGCTTCGCTGAAAAGTGTATGCTATAGTATGCTGTATATCAGGATGAGTGACCACTTGGACTATCTCGTACCAATTCACATGCTTGCAGATTTAACTATGCCGACTGGGAAATAACGTATAAACCTGCAGCTGTATGGCTTTCAATCTGTGTTGAATAAATGGACAGCTTGTTGAACTCCTAACAAGCACACTATAATTAGCTTCTTTTTTTTCCAGTCCCCTGAATGTTTACAATGTGGTAGATGTTTTTTGACCAGAAACTGGTGAGGACTACTCTAATTACTTTGTGTTTAAACCTCAACAAAATTTGTCAGGCTCTATAATCAGTGATTTGCTGCAAGTAAGGGACTGTTCGTTATTTATTTAAGGGGCCACCAGAGGAGTTTTGGGATCTTTAGTCAAAATAAACTTGACCCTCCCCTCGCCAGTAATAATTTTTCTATTACCCTCCAAAATGATTTGGAAAGAGGCATGACCCTCCCCAACAATTTATTGATGCCTCATGTACTGGTTTGCGCTTGGCTGATGTATATATGCCCTTTGATTTTTTACAGCCGTGACATACAGGAGTTAACCTCTGCATTCTCATCTTACACATCACACTCCTCTGTTATGGTGTGGTGGCCATTTCAGTAGATTTACTCACTAACATTGTTAGTTACTAACACTAACACAATAAGCATGGAAACTAAATGCACACTTACTGCAGGTACACTCACATACCTGCATTACTGCATTACTTCAAATACTAAGTTACACATCTAGTAAACATAGTATTCACATGAAATAAAACAATAAAACATTGAGACCATTAAGCAAAGCACAATGGGTAACAAATTCAACATACAAACTGGTTGCTATGGACTCGTCACTAGGCTTCCTCAGTCACTGTATATTTTAGCATATAGGTAAAGCTGCCGAAGCTGAACATTATATTCCAAAACATATATTTTTATTTTTAAAGCAGATTTTAAATTACATTGTAACAATTTAACAATTCGCCCTTATGAAATCCAATCGCAGCACGGCTGTCTTGGAACACAATAGACTGACGGTGGTGGAATGCCCCGACACTTAAATTCAACTAAAATGTAACAGTGAACAATCAGTGTTGGACCTACAGTCTGTTGAGATGCCTCTCCAAACTCACCATAAAACGTTAAGACACGTTAAGAAAAAAGATCCGTATTTTGCCGTAAGCCAATGACACGGGGAAAAAAAAAGTAATCCACTGCGATCAGTAGATCCATCAAAAGGGTCACGGTGTATCCAGCAAGCTCTATACAAGCGTGGTGAACGAGGCCTCTCCACTTCGCCGTTTAAACAAAGTGTAATAAATGTATAAAAGTTCAAATCTACAAAAACCCCGCAATCAATTAGTAAGCTGACATCAAATGTATATACATGGCATTTAGGAAACCTTTATTGCAACGTTGGCACGGCAAGATGTCCAGACTAGTGCAACACTAATTTTTGTTTTTTTGCGTCCTGCTGCTCCCATCATCAGCCAGGTAATATTTTTTTTACTAAAGCAGTATATGAAATCAGATGTATTACCTACCACCATTTAGTTGTTTTATGTTATTTAAGATATTTATAAAATATCTGGTCATGCCAGATGTAATTATTCCACTCATTTTTTAAACAATGCAATTACCCATTTCAGCTACTCATGGGTCAGACCCATCTGGTAGCGAAGGAGGGTCGAGACTGAGAGCTACATGGAAAAATATGCACCAAAGAAGCCACTTTAAAATTTAGCTGTTTTCATGAATACAAAAGTTGGGTGACACGCCACGTCATGTTTTGGAATTGTGTTATTAGTAAATAGCCTCGTCTTTAGCTGACAGCCTTGATTTACTTCCTTCTTGTGGAAAGAGGAGTGGGTGATTGCATTTCCAAAATGTGTTTCTTCAACCAATATATTATGTTCGGCAGTTGAACACTTAGGTTTTATTGCACTCTAAGCAAGCCTTCAGCATTATGCATACATTTGTGGCTGAAATGCGCAGCAAACCACAAGTCATGTGTTCAACTGCCACTGATTTTCAGCTATTTAAAAAAAAAAAAATAGATTGCAGTTTGTTCACGTTGGACTGTGATAGGCTAGTTGCATCACAGAAATAAGATATATTACTCCAGTTTTATTTTAGCCACAAGGAGCAATGCACAGACGTAAAGCTGCATGCCATGTGTGATATTTGTGAAAAATCTAATGCAAACAAGTGATGGTTGACGTTTTACTTGCATTTTTACAATTCAGCTGCAAATGTCTGCATGCACAGTTAAAAAGCACAGCATCAGGTCTTCATTAGCGGCAGTGCATTCAAATAACTCAACTGTGGCTGTGCTTATTTACACCATCAGTGTTAGAAAGTAACCTGCTACATTGAAAACAGCACAGTAAATTAACACCTTAGGGATTATCTTTTTCAAAAGGTTGGCAACTTTGGTGAAAAGAAAAACTCAACCCAATTACACAATTGTAAGATATCACAAAATATTATGTCTGACATAAACCTTATGTAAAAGTACCTAAAGCACGGAAAATATAGTTTCAAATAATTGTATAATGACTACATAAGTATATGAATAGCAAAGCATCTCAACAGAATTAAGGCCAAAGAACAGCTTCAATCCATCTTGTTTTTTTTCTGTGTTTTAGATCTAGATTACATAATTCTTTATGGAGGAAAGCCTCCAGCTCTTTCAGTGATGGTGCAGATGTAAACCCATAAAAGATTTAGCTTTGGTGACTGGAGAGGTAATAGATGGGTTATGAGTTCACATTGGTGTTTAAGAAACCGCATTTGAATTAGTTTGACATTGGACCCAGTTGCATTAACATCCTTGTATATATGTATATGGGAACATCTTGTGTGAACTGTGTTTGCACCACGGGGAGCACCTGGTCTTGTAAAATGGTCCTAATTTCCGTGGCTGTAATATGATCATGGAGAGTGATGAGAGCCCTTAACGACTTTATGAGATGACTGCCCAAACAATTACAGATCCCTGGTCATGTTTAACAGTTACTGGCTCATACTGGCCTTTAATTAAACAACGGCAAAAGTACTGCGGTACAAAAAATTGTATCTTGCTTAAAATTAGCATACCAGTTTTAAATGCTTTCATAGAACTGTATTGCTGCTGACCTGTTAATGGAAATTAGCATGTTAAATGATCCTTACATATTTGGCACACACTGTGATTATTAGAGCTAGCCTACTGTATACAGTATGTCAGAACAGTGAGAAATAATTATTTCTTCTCTGCAGAGGCAGTTTACTATATTATAAAAACTCCAGTAGTTTCCCTGCATGTCAACGTATTTTGACATCATAACTTCAAAGCCTGTTTATATCACCAAGTTTGACATGTTTTCAATGTGACTTTGTTTAAGTCTAGCACACCAGCTCTTTGCCAGCGATGCCTTGCTGCATATCAGGCGTGGTCCCACGAGGGAGCACAAGCATACAGGGTCTACATTTTGTTCACCTTATACTAGGTTGTGTCTTTGTGCAACATGCTGTAAGGTGAACTTGTTGGTATGTGTTCTTCTTTAAAAACTAAGCCTGTAACCCCTTAATGCAGAATTTTTGAATATACAGCCACTGAAATGATGTTTGCAACATGAGGCAGGTACACAGAGTTAACGTGTGCAGATTGTTGTGATAAAACATGTATACAAAGCAAAAATAAAAATACATGCCAAGGTAAATTAAACAAAATAAGGGAGATTAAGCTTACCATAGATGCCTGTGGATATACATGGGAAGGCCTGTGCAGAAAAAGACAGAAATAAAAGTCAAAACACACTCACATTGAATAAATAAATGGGACAAAACAACAGTAATACCTTTTATCACTACATCTGCATTAAACTGTAGCGATTGAAGCACACCTACTCTTTACCTTGGTAGGTTTGTTGTTTACCTCTACTGGTTCACTTGTTCATTCCCAAGAGGAACAATTTACCATGTGCCCAAATCCACACTCCAGCTCTCAACACACACACACTTATACACTTTCCTCTTGACTTCCAAATCAAGGCACATTCATTTCATTCTGGACTTGAACACCCCTATTCACACACACATTAGATCGCTTAGCACAATCTCTCACTGCTGCGTTAAAGAGGCTGTTGGACTGTTGGACTACGCTATCCTAACTAATTTCCCCTAACGGAGGACAATAAATGATCTATCTATCATGCACTGTTGCACCAGTGATCGTGGCGGCCTATCAGTACTTAGCGTCCATGCTTGATGGCCATAACAGTCGTAGTTTGCATATGTTGCTTGAGGGAATGGTGAATGTGAATTCATAAGTACACGTTGGGCTTACTGCTTAATAATCTGCAGCACATGAATATCCAAATGAGGCTGATTGATCCCGTCTGTCGCCTACGGACGGGTTCATACCCACAGATCCTCTCTTCCACTGATATCCATGGAACTTAACCAAGGACTGAGGCTGCTTCACACATAAAATGTAGCTTCAGCCTATTTATATACATGTATGTCTTTAATTGAATGAATTTAGATGAAAGATAGACAGATTCCATTCTGTATAAAGTTGATAGTAACTCAGCTGTGTCACAATAACAACGAGGACATCATAGCAGGAGGCTTTTCAGTGCATTTCCTTCAAATGATGAGAAAACTAAAATCACAATGTCATTGTGGTTTGGATCAATAGCAGGAATCAATAATACCCCACCAACCACTAAAGTGTAGGGACACATGCACAAAACAAAACATAGAATCAGAATACATGTTATTAATATAAATATTTTCTCCAGCTAAAGCGCAAAAACCTACATATATTTATGGCTGTCTTTTCCAAAAACATTATAAAAAGTAACCGCCTTGTAATAGTTCTTGCTTTGTAGCACTTTGCAGCAGACATATTATTCAAGCATGGCTTTATAGCTGAAAATAGTTTCATTACTCTTTACTTCTGTGAGCAAATATAATATGATACATAGGCCTCGCTGTAAGCTTCCCTATTTCACATTCATCTTTTTAAGTATATTAATAAACAGTAAAGAGAAAGGATTTTTTCAAAGGCCCCATTTGTCCTCAAAAGCAGCTGAATACGTGCTTTAGTTCCTGCATTCATCAAAAGGCGTGGCCACAACATTAATATAATAAGATGACAAATGAAAAAAAGGAAAACATTTCCACTAGCAGCTCACAACTGGATGAATATAGAACAACAAAACACTACAGAGATGTATCAAAGAAAAACACGCATATGTCAAATTCTCCCTGTGCCAAAACTAAGCCCAACAGTTTGTTTTGCCACACTGACCCTGTCAAGTTGGATTTAGAAACATGCTGTTGCTAGCAGCGGTGCCAAGATCACTTTTTAGAGCTGAAAACACAATTAAGAGATCTGAAAGAGAAAAATAGCAAATGCACGTCCGCTCGTACGATAATTAAACAAATAAGTAGTCAAGGTTTGAAAAATGTAGTCCTTTTAACTGAGAGAAGAAATAAACGTAATTCACATATTTTGGACGTAAATAATTGATTTAAAAGACTGATAAATTGTGTAGACTTTTTTCTTTAAAGCATCAAACCGATGACATCTGCTTTGAAATGCAATGGTCTGTTTGTCCTTGCTTTATGTGTCTCTGTTTGTATTCTTATTTACCAGTTTTCAGGTTCCGCCTGTCAAGGTGAATCTTTCTTCTGTGGGATGATTTAAATCTTTTACCGAAGCTTCGACCTTTCCAGATGACTGTCTGGGTCTGACACAAACCACAGATGATGAAGCGTGGAAAAGCTTGGCCATTTTTAGTCCTGTGCCAAGTGCTGCTCATGGCACATACACATATTGAGGACACAAAACGGTTAAATATCCCAAATGAACCAATGGTATCAGAATAAAAGATTTAAAAAAGATAACTGCAAACTAATTTGTCTTTAAAAACCCCAAAGAATGTCTTAATTCATAACTGCACAAATTAAATGCAGTTTTTCATATACTGTAGGTGTATTTTTTTTCTCCATAGACTCATTGGCAGCATCTTGGCATTTAGACTAGTGGAAATCTCAATACCTTTAGCTAAATTATGCAAATTCCACATTTTGCAACAGTCAACAGGAATCAAACAGCTATCAAACAGTAATCAATATTTATGTCAGCAGCAAGAGTTTATGTGAAGCTGTGTAATAATAAGGAGGAAGTAAATTGTGTTTAATCTTCAGACAAGATAAGCATTATTTCCTGTCAATGACTCCAGCCAGTCTCTGCTGCCAAAGTGATCCTGAGCCAGAAGCCTCGTTATCTTCTCTCAGCTGAAAGGCTGCGATGTCAGTCTCTTCAACTTCAGCTCGGACAGCAACTACACCTTAACACATCGCAGGCTGTGGCAGTGAATCACCATAATCAATTAAAATCTTTTTTTGTATTAGTTCCTTGGCTGATCCATTAAAGGGTATTGATTTTTCTGGTGTGAAAATGCATTGGGTAATCACTTAACATGATGCTGTAAAGATCTGACACCTTTGTGGCACATTGCAGATGTCATTTACTTGTTTAAAGGACAGTTATTGCAAAAAGTGAAGAGAAGTACATATCCAATAAAACGGTAAAGCCTGGAGAGATTTTTGGCAGACTCACCTCCTTTTCATCTATAAATCTGACTCACACTGCAATAAATTACACTGAGTTATGCACATAACTGATAATCAATATCTGTAAATACCAACATGCTCAATATTATCCATTGGCTTCAAGTTTTGTTAAAGTCATTAAAAGCTTCAACTGCTGAATAAACTTTCCTAATGTTAAGGTGAGCAAGGGGAGAACACCAGTTCCTGTATACTGCAGTAGCTGCTGCTTTAGTATCGCAGTTATTCACATGCAGAGTAGATGAGTAGCGACGGTCAGTCCTAATGGAATGGCTGAATCAAATAGAGCTTTAGCTCTTTTAGAGACAGAAAACAAGTGATTGCCAGAGTCCTTTAATTTGTTAGAACTGATTGAAAGCCAAGAATACTACAAGTGAATACAATACTGAGCTACAGTAGATTTCAGAAGTAGCCAAAGGCAGCGAGCAACACTGTAATAGTAGCAAAGCCTTTTTCTCTTTGTCTTTCCCATCAACACTGGGCCACCATAGAAGCTATTTCTGATAGTTGTTAGCGTACGTACCTGTACATCTGCCTACATTGTATAAGGTCCAGTGTTAATAAGGACAGTCAGCGGTATACAGTATATGACCCATGATTAGTGCTTTAGGTTATTATTTCTATCTCTGGCTGCTCATTAGAAGTGAGTCAGCATGTTCGCCTGCACCCTGGCATGAGGCTATGTCTGACATGTTGCTTGTTGCTGATTTTCTTTGCTTAGAGAGTGTTCAGAAATTGGTCACTAGGGAAATTATTCTGTTGCTGGGGCTCCTCCCTAATCTATCACATCACTTTAAAGTGGAGCACCTTTCCTCTCAGCATCTCTGCACACTTATTCAGCTCACAGTATATTAGGTACAGCACAGAGCAGCTGCAGTGATCATTGTTGGAAAAACTAAACTTGTTTTACATTCATGCATGCTTTTAATGGCGTTAATTAGAATCCACATGCATTTACTCTAATATTTACATAGGGATATGAATTTTTTTAATTGACGCAACCATCGCCTTAAAAAAATTTAAACAATTATTTATTCACTTCAAAGTGTGACTAGAGTTTTGCAAAGACATTGCTCATAAAACTAAGTCACTATTATTCCTCTGAGAGCATGATAGCCTGCAGCTTTCAGTCATTTGTTAAGCAGCAGGAACTGACACTGTAAAGATGGCTCAACCTGTGGCAAATGGCGGCTGTCCTGCTGTAGCTGTCACCTTACCATGAGCAGACAGGTAAAGGTAAAAAAAAGACAACATGCATGGGCACAGTGACCACAGGATCCTGCCTGGGGAGCACCTCGTCTCGGCTGGCTGAGTAAATAGCACTGGACACAGGGTGCTGCCCCCGTAGCTCCAAACCTCCTAGCCTGTTTGCAGATGGAAGCTCTGCTTATAAATCACAGCAGCAAGGGGAGACCCTGTGCAAATACGACCACAAGTATGTTATTATTCACCAATGTTGTCACAGTGTAGGCTTACATCAGAGTATCAGAAGATCCAAGAGAATCCTCTTTGTTGACTGCTGTAATTCTTTAAGCATGTAGGTCATGCCTGCTTTCTCTGTCTGAACCAGCTACCTGCTGCTGGGAAGAGCATGTCACGGTTACAGATCAGGATATTCAAATATGACATATGAACACCCTTTTATTCTGCATAATACCCCACTCCATATTCTAATGCGAGAGCTGATTGTTTGAGTGTCATTATGCTAAATGGAGGATGGCAAAATGCAGAGGGTGAGAAACCTGGAACCTAATGACCTGAGTCCCTCCACCTGTTTTTATATATGCTGTGATCAAGTAAAACTATTATCACAATAATATCTAAGTGTCCATTAAGGACTCAGCATCACTAGCTGTGTTTACATGCAGGGACTAACCTACTGGCTATGATACAGCTTATTAGGATAAGCTGTTCGCATGCACCTCTGCTACCTTGTGATAGAGAATCTGTGTTGTTATGAATAAGCCAGGACAGAACATTCCTGTCTTCCTCTCGAGTCCTGTCAGCAATGAAGTATGAAAATGTGCCACCACCAAGCAAATCCTTTCCCTCAGCAACAGTAGGTAGCTTCTGATACAGAGGAAAGAAATGACAATCCAGACTGTAGAAATTGTAAATAGTGCTTACCATAATGTTTTGTTGACAACAACATTTATCTATCGTGCTGTGCAAGTCTGCAGCAGCAATGAAAACAAACAGTGAAAGTAGAAAGATGTTCCCACCTCACAGCAGTATACTTCATATTGAAATATGCAAGCCCTTTTAACCTGGTCTTTTATAATCACAGTGTGAGGTTTATTGGGTTATTCTAATCCAGACATGAAGTTTAATATGAATCATCTTAAAGCAATATTACTTAAATAAGGATAATCAGAGCTCTCTGTGTATGTAAACAGACTGGCAATTTTCACATTGTAATAAATAATAGGAAACATTTTTATTTTAAAAAAGTCTGACGGATGTGTTAAGATACAGTATGTGTGTTTTTTTTTGCTGGGCTCCCACCCTCCCTATTTTCCGCTTTATGTTGCAGTACAATGTTAAAAATTACAGGTTATTCGGTCAGCAGTCTGTAGGCCTCCAAACATGAGGAAGGTGTGTATAAAGAGCTTAAACAGTTCACCAGAGAGCTCTTAAGCACTTTCCACTTCTATAGTGGGACAAGTGGGGCAAACATTGGGATGAGACTAAAGATAGATATAGTAGATGGACATAATAAACTCTCTTTGGCCTTAATGAAGCTCAGTGTGTTCTATGATAACACTTGGGGGGGGGGGGTGAGATGAATGGGCAGAAGAAAAAGGTGTAAATGATGCAGAGCAGTGGATAGGGCAGAGCAGTGGAGCAAATACAAGCAGCTACTGAACTGATGGCTGCTTGATTCATTGGTCCATGACCAGCTGTATGGTTTATCAAGCAGAGTTCACCCTGAAGCCCAATGCTACAGTACACAGGTACACCAAGAAGCTTTTTTGTCATAAAATATGGTCATTGCATTGGGAAGTACTATAAAGTACCTGCAAAACTTCAACATTGCAAACCAGTATATTGAGTTCCCAGTTTGGGTAGAAAACGGTTCTTTTATTATTCATATCACCATGATTTCCCACAGAGGTCTGCTGGTGACACTGATTCCCTCAGTGTTAAAGAGGGAGCATTTAGAACGGCATTAAAATGATACTACTCTGAACTGAGGGCACATGAAACCAGACGTCTGCTCATATTTATGTATGAGTACTCCTGCTCAGTATCAGTTGAAATTATATCGCTGACCACTGAGCAACAGAGAGGCAAAGACAAAGGAAAGGAATTCACATCGGTGAGATAAACTGACTGACCTCTGCATAACCCGCACATGATTGACAGAATTGCAATGAGTAGGCAAGGAACATGTCAGGTAAACTCAATAACAAAATGTATTCCTACTTCTCCATTATACCACTACTCTGTACAGCTGCAGGCAGGGACCATAGACAGTTAAGGAAATGGACCAACAGATCCCATTGCTCTGGATGGAGACCAGTGAAGTCAATTAAAAGCACTTTGCCGCTGAGGGCTGAGCGTTACTGCACAGCTGCAAACTGAGCTTGAAGACGTAGATGTGACGTGAGCAACCTGTCTGAAAGTTGTAAGTCTTCTGGTAGCTGTGCCAAGAGAACTCTCAATCATTCCGAATCTTGCAGAGACGGAGAGTGTAGGTATATGTAAGGAGATAACATAGGCACAGGCTAATTATTGCTAACTAAAATGCTAGTTAACATTAGTAATTAAACTTAAACAGCTAATGTAAGTCAAAACTGCCTGCAAGCTTCTCCTGTACTGTACGGTAATTCCTCTACTATCCGACAGTAATTTGCGTGGTTATGACACAATCGTTAGCCTATTTTTACAAAAACGTCTGCTACAGAGCCATAACGTGAGGTACAAAGTAATGGAGCTTTTTATACATTGTCGTGTTTCTTTAGAAATAAACAATGGACAAATAAAGTCTTTAAACGCTTCAGATGTAAAGTTATTCGCTGTGACGTCAAAATGAATGGCAGTCAATGGAATGCTAATGGCGGGTGAGTGCTTGTTAGCATCAAAATGGCGCCATAGGAGGTACGCGTTGTGGAGAGAGGCTTACCCCCGACGGCCGTTGGCACAAAAAAAGTCTAATAAAGCGATATTAACAGCCAACAGCAGGGGGCGCTAATACGATCACATATGCTACGTGTAAAAAAAACTGAGGAAGAAGAGTAGGCCTACATCATTAGACGTGACAATGGCTAATAGAAAACATAAGGAGAAAGGTGGATGGGAAAAATTCAAAGAAAAGAGGGCAAAGTCTCTCGAGAATTAAGTCTCTTAATTTCACATCAGCAAGAGGTACTGGTAAGTGCCAGGAGCAGGACACATTATAATAGGCTGCATTTATCCCTATCTTAGCGAATTGCCTAGTCAGCTATCAACATGGGTGTGCATTATGATTATGAAAATTATCGTGCCATTTAGTGCTGTCAAACTTAACGTGTTTAATCATTTCTGTTAGGTTAATTTGAAACATTAAACGCGTTAGAAATTAATCGCGGGTTGACCGTGATTTCACTTCATTGTATATAAGAGGTTGTAGTGAGCTCACTTTTGCTGCAAGGATGAAGACTATGGTATTGAATTAAACGGGAAAACATCAGGCATGCATTGGTACCACTCTAAACGTGCTAACAAACAGGGAAGGGGGCTAAATAATTCACCAAATTTAACCAAAGGTTTAACCAAAAAAAATCCTAGCTTGCACTTTCTGTCTGTCTTCCATCAGAGTGCAGTTTTTCCTTGTCTTTCATATTTGCGTTTACTATTGTACAACTGGCAAAGACCTGATGGTTGTTTGTGAAAGCTTCACAGACAAAATTGATAGGGCCTAGTCATTTTCTTCCTTTCACAGCCTTAATATGAATCAAAAGTGTAATATGACATTGACAAAATATTAAATAGGTTATTCAATGCTAATTCTTTAACACAAAGCAACACAGATACTATTATATAATCAATAATAGTTATAACCTATCTTTAAAATCATTTAAAGGTTGAAGATAGTTGCAGCACAAAAGATGACAGGGTAGTAACTAACACTGGTGTAACTGGGTCAGGTTTGTAGGCCTTCTTGCTTGCACTCGCCTTTTCAGTGTCGCCCACAAATGTTCTATGTGACTGAGATCAGGGCTTTGTGATGGCCACTCCAATACCTTGACTTTGTTGTCCTTAAGCCACTTTGTAACTAATTTGGAGGTATGCTTGGGGTCATTGTCCATTTGGAAGACCCATTTGCGCCCAAGCTTTAACTTCCTGGCTGATGTCTTCAGATGTTGCTTCAATATATCCACAAAATTTTCTTTTCTCATGATGCCATCTATTTTGTGAAGTGCACCAGTCCCCCTTCTGCAGCAAAGCAGCCCCACAACATTATACTACCACCCCCATACTTCATAGTTGGGATGGTGTTCTGAGGCTTCAAAGCTTCGCCCTTTTTCCTCCAAATATACCGTTTATCATTATGGCCGAACAGTTTTTGTTTCGTCAGACCACAGGACATGTCTCCAGAAATTAAGATTTTTGTCCCCATGTGCAGTTGCAAACTGTAGTCTGGCTTTTTTATGGTGGTTTTGAAGTAATGGCTTTCTTCTCCCAGAGTAACCTTTTAGCTCATGGTGGTACAGGACTCGTTTTACTGTGGATAATGACACTGTCTTACCAGTTTCAGCTAGCATCTTCACAAGGTCTTATGTGTGTTGTCCTGGGATTGATTCGCACATTTCGCACCAAAAAATGTTCCTCTCTGGGACTCAGAATCTGTCTCCTTCCTGAGCGGTATGATGGTTGTACATTCCCATGTTTTTTATACTTGCGTATTATTGTCTGAACAGATGAACGTGCGACCTTCAGGCATCTGGAAATTGCACCTAAGGATGAGCCACACTTGTGGAGGTCCACAATTCTTTTCCTGATGTCTTGGTTGATTTCTCTTGATTTTCCCATGATGTCAAAGAAAGAGGCTCTGTGTTTGAGGTGTGCCTTTATATGCATCCACAGGTGTGCCACCAATTAACTCAAATGGAATCAATTAACCTAAACCTTAATCAATCAGAAGCTTCTTAAGCTCAGAATGTTTTTTTCTGAAGTGTATGTAAATATCTGGTTTCAACTGTAAGTCCGCAGCTCTACGCAGTGAGCTATCGAAGCTCTACATTATGTCCCTTCCAGTCACGTATTTATCAACTACATCAGCAACCAGGTAACATTTTGTTTTGAGCTGATCTAAAATAACTGGTTACCTGGCTTAGTTTAGGAAATACCCGATGATAGTTATCACGTTTCTTTCCTTGCATCTATGGCCACATTGACTACAACTACTTCATCACAGCCACCTACTTAGCTACACATTGTGACTGATAAATATTTTTTAACAGTAACGATAACTCGTAGTCAAATATTGTCAAAATACACAATTGCTACCACCGAGTCACAGAAAAGTGGTAATACACGACGCAGTTTGAATGCATGGTCTTAATGATTTACAGTCATTGTCTCTCCTTTTGTGTAGCCTATATGGTATGCTACTATATCCCTCTGAATTTGCAAAACAAAGGCTTGTAATACAGTGTTACTTGAGTTTGGCTCCGAATTAACCAAGGATTGGTCTTTAATCGAATCATTCCATCCAAACTGATGTAAAGTTCTGAAATCAAACTCCGACACAGCAAAGTAGCTATATTGATATTCTTTAATGAGCTTATTCATCTTTAGTGGTATGAGTTTCTCTCTGGGTTTAACCAAGTGCGCCCCTTGTGGACAAAATAAAACACCAGCACATTACAACATGAGAAACATCACATGCATAGCCTTAAACATTACAAGCCACTTCCCAAAACGCATTCATAACGAATCAGTACAATTGCAAGAAAGGCGAAATAGAAAGTTGATCTGTATAGGCCTTAATCGCCTCACAGTGATTGCTAACATCAAAGCAACATTTTTATTGGGTTGATCTGAAACAATAATAGGCCTATATAATTTCCTTGCGTCTATTATAATATTGTACGCTACATCACAGCCCCTCCACAACACAGTATGCAAAATAAATAGCCTACTTTTTAAACAGTGACGACAGACAAAACTATTAAATTCACTTCACTGCTTACACGAGACACAGGAAAAGCTAAAACAACGTGTTACCTTCGGCGTGAGTTAGCTATCGTTACTATTAAAATATATTTCTCAGTCACAATGTGCAGCTAAGTAGGTGGCTGTGATGAAGTAGTTGTAGTCAATGTGGCCATAGATGCAAGGAAAGAAACGTGATAACTATCATCGGGTATTTCCTAAACTAAGCCAGGTAACCAGTTGTTTTAGATCATCTCAAAACAAAATGTTACCTGGTTGCTGATGTAGTTGATAAATACGTGACTGGAAGGGAAATAATGTAGAGCTTCGATAGCTCACTGCGTAGAGCTGCGGACTTGTGTGTTATCTTTTATATTTTTGCCACAAGATTGAAACCAGCTTGACCCGAACTTGAATGATTATATTCTTTTTTTGGGGGAAATACAACGTTACCAAGTCATGGATGTATTAAGAGAACCAAGTGATTTTTCGAGAGGTGCATCAAAGAGTATAGACGAAACAAGAGGGGAAACTCAATGGAACTGCAGCTCCGCCATCTTGGACTGAATGTAACAACATTCTATTGAGTTTCACCTCTTGTTGCTTCTATACTCTTTGGGTACATGTCGGGCGGGATGCAACGCAAACAAAATATCGCGTAATTATCGCGAGACTTTCGGTATAATATCGCGCAACGTGATATCGCGATAACGATATTGAGTCGATATATCGTGCACCCCTAACATGTGCCTTTGTCGTCTGATCAGGAATAATCATGCCTTTATTTACTTCAATTAAAGGGGAACCAGGAGTTTGTTTGAGACAGGTTGTTATGAAAATGAAATTTTAGTTAGTTTAGTTTGTCTCCTGCTTGCTGTGGTAGTTTGCTCCTAATGGAAACTCAATGTCTTGTGAATTTTTTGTATTGTATTTATCACAAGAGCCATGACATTATAAACTGTATTGAATCCCGAGATGGTAGCAAAGAAAGTAATAAATGAAGGAAAAAATGTATCTGTGGTAATTCTGAGCTAACTGTTTGATATGAATATGTGAACACACTCGCTCACTCAACACTCACCAGTGTAGAAGACATCATTCAATATATGCCTCAGGGATTCAAAAGCCTGTGATTAGTCCAATGAATGCTTAAGAAACAGAGCATGGTGTGTCTAGCATTAGAAGTAATTTACATTTTAGAGGCCTAAATTACAGGTGGGCATAAAGAAATGATCAAAGCAGGGAACAGGAGGATTCTGTCTGAATCTATCAACTGCTCTTTCATAACTCAAAGTGAGAAAGCCTCTGACATGCTGAAGATAAAGCAAAAGAGCAAAAGAGACAAGCTATGTCATATATCCCTCTGTGGAAGGTAAAACCAGGGTATATGTGGATTCTCAAATATCTATACCCCATTTCAAACTGTCTCAGTAGAGATTAGCAGCATATGGAGCTACGAGGTTAGAATTATCAATAATCCTAAAATATCGCTTGTGACTTGTACAGCAAGAGCAGATGAGTCCCAAGTGGTTGATCTAAATGAATAGTAAAATAACAATTAGGGAGCATTTTTCATGAGACATTAATTTAAATTCATAAATCAACTTCAACAACACATTTAATCAGAGAAAAAGAAAAAAAAGGGGTTTCTGGTCTTGCAATGTGAAAGCCAGCCTATGGTACCCTTCCAATGTAAGGCTACTAATTAGACATTTTTTTCCCTTTCATGGCGTCCTTCAACATTTTTCAAAAGCACCATATCAAAGTGGCTTCAAAGTCAAAACCCCACTCTGAATTTTGAGGTGACAGAACAGCATACATAGGAAGACTCGTGACAGGGCCAATGTGAGACAATGTCTGCTGCATATTGCATACTAATGACTGCCACCAGAAAGCCTACAAAATAAAAGCTTGGCTATACCCAGGCTGTATTTGGTGATAAAAGCCTCGCTAGCATCCCCAAACCGACCAAAGTTATTTGAACCGAGCTACTAAGCAACCACCACTGACATATAAAGGGAACATGGATGATTGATGATATAAACTGACCTTTATTCCGTTGCCCTGCATTATTTATAGCATTAAAGGTTTATTGATGAGCTACTGTGTGGTTAGGAGTGTGCTAGAATGTTGGCACTACATGTAGTGCTAAGAGCTATTGTGCAGGGGTTATGCAGGAGTCAGTGTAACAAGGTAAAACAGAGAAAGGGCAATACAGTAGCATGTGGTCAGCAGGGTTGCCAGAATTAATATGGTTCATGTGAAAGTAGAGATTATTCTTAGCTGTAGCCCAGTAGTCCCCCGGAAATAAAGGAGGGGCCCGTTATTTAAGGATATCTCTCACTGGCATCAGAAGTTTGGATATGAATGCACACACATCCTAAGAAGGTTGACTGCACAGTGACAAAGTAATATTTAGTCAGCACAACAACCATATACAAGACGCACCATAGATTTCCTGCAGATACAGTAATAAGATACGTTTGTTTGAATAAACATTATCTTCAGGAATTACACAAAGCTGCTAAATTAACATCACAGCTAATGAATAGACCGCATAACTTGTTTTTGTTGGGGTTGGATTGGATTCAGTGTCTAATTGTATAAAATGGAAAAGCTATAATATAGTAGTAATATGTTACCCAGATGATTGTAGATAAGAGATCTGCACAGAATCATAACGGATGATAAAATAGGCTATAACCACATTTCCCAAAGCACTACATACAAAATAAAAACTAACATTCGTTGAGAGACCCAACCTCATTAACTGCAAATCGAATTCAGCTCTCTGTACTGGTGTAGCAGTGACCTCTTGGAAGCATGGTAACTGCATAATTATTATTGAACCATAGGAACACATTTTCCAAATAGAAGAGTGAATGTTTGTCTTTTTCCTGTATACTTTAAGGTAAAACATACAGTATACCGCTGGGTAAGTCAGTTTCTTCTGATTTCTTCATTGGCCTTGTGCTTTAGGAATAATTACTCAAAGACTTGCAGCTGGAGATGTTTTCGTCAACTGGGAATTTAGTCGATTTAATGAACTCTCTGTTAACGGAAGCTCAGGGTGCTCTGTGATTGCCTTCATCGCACTCAGTTCCTCAACACCGATGATAGCTGATCCCATTTGCCCAACTCCAGTGATACATAGCCTGTGTGATGCAACTCTAGCCTGTTTATGAGCCAAGGTAGACTAGGGTGAGATAAATGGGCAGGAGACTTGTAGGTTTTTTTAAAACGTCTGTTGGACGCTGGCTATTTCCCCTCTGCTGCCAGTGTTTATGCTAGGGTAGGCTTAACACGTGACTGATCTCTTTGTACTGAATGTGCAGGGATGAAATTGATATTGATCTTCTTATGTAATGCTCGGTAAATCAGCATATAATCCCAAAATGTCCAAGTATCCCTTTAGAGTTTGAATACATACTACATACTATGAATACTATGGATTATGTTATGATTCTGTGTTTGGTGTCTGGTTTTGTTGGTGTTTTTGCGTTTTCTTTTCTCTCTGCAGGGCATGTGTGTGGCAGGGGGCGTGGCTGACTTCTCCGACAGGTTTCCATTCACCTCATCACTCTCAAAAGCCTGGTCTTCACTCCACTACTCTGCCAGATAATTCCGTCATGTTCGGTAGCGCGTTGCGTTTCCTGTTCCTAGTATTCTTACCAGTGAGGAACCTTTTGATTCTGTTCTCTGCTGTTGGCTGGTCTACTTAACTGCATTTGTTTCTGTCTCAGCCTCAAGCCTGCCACGCTGTCTACGCAGTTCCTGAGATCCACGCCTGTGTATTCACTCTGCCTCCGAGGACCACTCCAGCCGGCCAGCTCCTTGCTAAGTTTTTGTTTGAATAAACTTTTATTCACTAACTTACCTGTTTCCGCTCTCTGCTTTGGGGTCCAAACGCCACTAGTTCGCAACAGATTATACTGTATAGGGCCTTGGATTGCAAAGCGCAAGGCAAAAAAAGTATGACAATAGCAATAATACTATGTTATACCTAAATACATCTATTATATACTGCAACACTGGAACATGATCACATAGTTAATCAAGTCAAAATGAATTATCTTATTTGAGACCCACTTGCTGAACTGAAGGTAGATTACATTATTACACAGTATGCACATACAGTACGCAGTTAAGGAATGTACTGTATACCAGAGCTTCGGTTCAGTCTGTTTATCCATGCAGTCTGTGGGCTGACTAGGCCCCAGCAGCACACTTTCGCTTTAAAGCTCCCCACAACATAAAGCCATAAATCTGAGCTTGCCCAGAGGTAAGAGCAACCAACACTAATTACAGTAGCCGTATAAGAGGTCAAGGCCTGTGTCTTATTAGCGTGAGAAAACACAATTTTTTCAATTTACAATATTTACTGGTCTGGTGCGCTTTAAGTAATAAAGATATGAGCTTGAAGTTCCGTGGGCATACAAACTGTACACAATAATGCATGTTTCCGACCTTAGTTTATTCCAGCTGTATGAAGGGCTTTCAAATGAGATGACTAAATTGTCTTCTTATAACTGACACTTTAGCTACAATGACTGCCTCAGGGAATGTCCACAAAGCAAGATTGCTGATCCAAAGTAAAGCTCAATTGAGGCATTCTGCACAGAATTGCTTTTCAATGAATATGTCTAGCCCTTAAAAAGGACTTTGGTGCAAGGACATAGTAAGCTCTGAGGAGGTTAGCCTCCCCTCTGTGCAGACCTCTGGGCCATTCTCTCACGCTTTGATCTGAGCTCTGATGATGGTGTGGCGGGCACAGACTCAGGAGTGGAAGGATTAGGGACAGGAGGGACACGGGGAGTGACAGCTTTCTTTGTATTGGTTTTATCCTCATTTTGGGCATAACGGCAGAGAGCACGCAAACCAATGGCTTCTCTAAGGTGTTTCTTTTTTTGGATGTAAAATCCTCAACCTCTTAAAAGAGAGATCAAAGGCGAAGCATGCCCATTGATAACTGTATAATGGCTCACTTAAAGAGAACAGGCATTTTGCTGAGATGGGTGCGTGGTTCAAACTGCAAGCTATTAGTCATGCTGTCGGCTCATTTCCATATGTGTTTTATTGTCTCATGGGCAAAGGCTACTGCACCTCCACACATTTATTGCACTCACGGTAGATCTAATGATATTCACACCTACGGCAAAAAACAAAGGGCCTTGTATGTCTTTGTCCCCATATGAAAAGGATCTTAAAAGGTGACAATGTGAAAGCACATTTCAGATTTGTGTTCCTTTCTTTGATGAGCTTTTAGCCTTGCTTGTCTGGAAAACTATAAAGCACAGCTGTGTTTCAGAAATCATGATTATTACAGACAGTAATGCAGACATATTTTATGTAAGCTGACAAGGAATGTCACAGGAACAAATACATGGCAAAAAAAGATGCTTGTTTGTGGGGTTTTTTTTAGTCACCGTACTGACATACTGCTCCTGAGCAACTTGAAAGCCAGTTGTGAACAAGAGAAATCTGGTTATTACTACCTCTGTACACGTGATCATAACACTATCTAGCCGCCTATTTCTGAAACAACCAAGTTACCTCAACAGATGAGAATGAACACAGTGTGGTTTCTGGCTGTCTGAACTCACTCGGATTGCAGCCAGTAATGGAAAGCAAGAGCGACGATACAATGTATGAGCTGTGTCGTTTTATTTCCGTGTGTTCATCGTCATTATATCATTTACGTGCGCATTTCTTGTTTTACTGACTCACTACAATGAAACTTGAATTGATGATGCACCTGCAAGCATGGCAAAGAATGATCAGAGTGTTTATATGACATAATATCCAAGTTTATATGAGAGTATATGTTTAACAAAACTGGTAACTGATAAGGGCTTATCCAGGTTTCACTTAATCCTTCCTTTGAATTCAAAATTCAAAATCACCAAAAGTGGAGTTAGATGGATTTCACAGGACAGCAAAGAAAAGTGCAGGATATAAAGCCCATAATACTCTACAATATCGGGACACTGCGATACTACTGAAATCACATAATATGCATGCCTGATGCCACAGAAAACAAGGTCCTTTATGTGTTTGTTTAGGCTGCAGCACATGCAGTATGAATCCCCTGTTATTGTAGGATTGAATTCTGTTTCAAGACACTGCATTTCACTGGTTTTGGTTTGCACATTCAAATTTCTGGACCTCCAAAATCACTAAGGTGGCACTGTTGCCCCCTGCTCCTAATCCACCCTGTTTGAGAATCAGGAGGCTCGCAGACTCCCGGTGGTCACCGGATGTAAACATTGACTAAAAGGTAATTACGCTGGGATGAACTGCTGTGAGGGGGCCTAATCTCTTCCCCTGTCCCCCACATTTCCACTCATCTGAAAATGTACACACACCAAGCCCAGCAGCTGCCGACTGAACCTCATGGTCGCTTCTTGCCAACCTCAAGGGGAGAGAGTACATAATACACCTGCCTTGTCACGTAGCTTCTGTTAGTCATACAGGGATATGGGGGATCAACAGATGTGAAAAGTGTTGGTAGGAGTGCTCCCCAAGGCTTGTTGTCATCTTCAAGTAGTTCTGTCACTTTTACACCACAGAGCAGGATATTATGGGTATAAAGTATGAGGCTGTTAAAGCAGTCTTTTGAAACATTGGGGCGTCAGTGGATTTATTGAGTGTAAAAGTCTTCTGAAGGATTGCCTGTTCAAAGTATCCACCTTTAAATCCCAGAGGAGATTTACTTTGCCAAGCGTCCAGGCCTAATCAAAATCTCCCATCAGACACCAGCTGGGTAAAAGTTAGACTCCATTGTACACGGATAGCACAGAGGAAACACATACTCATACATACACTCAGCATTTAAAATACACACACAGATATGAGAGAGTAAGGGTCTATTGTTTGAGTGCATGAGGCTGTGGTCATCATTAAGGTGCTTAATAGACCATGTCGCCTGTAGGACCTGACAGGCAAGCTGGGGAGAGTGGAGGATCCAGAGAGAGAGGGTCACCTTCATGTAGAGACAGCTCTGTCACACTGGGGCCATGAACGGAGCCACTCTGCCACCCTAGCCTGGCCCAGACAATACATGTCAATGGCCAACCAAGCAGAACAACAAATCCCCCTCCTCCTCTAGACTTCAACAAAAAAAAAAAGTAACAGACTCAGAGAATTTCGGCACAAGATAAAAATAGTACTTCCAAGCTGCTTCGTAAGGTAACTGTATAATTGCTTATCTACTGTAGCTGCAAAATAATGATACTACTAATTAGGAATATAAAGGCTCACACTTACTTGAAAACAATTATGTTGTTTGATTTCAACATGTATAACCATCTACTGCAGAAAAACATCTGTGGATATCACCAAACCACGTAGGTTCTGTCTTTTTAATCTTTTGCTTTGATTCATATAAAGAGGTAATTGAAACAACCACAGGAAACGTAGAAAAAGCACTGTAAACAGGCAACATAAGTAACAAAATGAGCATGTAGCAGTCTGTTACTATCTGTGTATATGAGTTTTTTGTTAAATGCACTCAAATCCCAGAGCCGCATTGCAAAGTGGTGCTATCTTCGGTCCGAGCACAAGTGCATCTCTAAATGAGGAGGAATGAGGAGGGACCCAAAGCCCACCAACATCCCAAATGGAAAGAGAGGGGACACGGCCCTCAAGGTTGTGGTGAATTGCAGGAGCATTGGCACTGCAGATTGATTGGGAGTACAGGGAGCAGCTGGCTGAGAGGAAAACAGGAAGGTGACTGAGGGAATCACCAGGTGGCTCCCGTGAATTATGAAACCGTCTATCCAGCTCTTTCTATCTCTTATGCAGACTGAGTGCTGGTTTGAAGTGGTTGTGTCGTTTGCCGCTTGCCTCTGGAATGATATCTGATTTCCATGCAAGGTAATATCTAACTGTAGAGTGTTTTTGGTCAGTAACTAGAGTTGTTGCTGTGCTTTGATTTGAACTATATGGATTGCTTTTATCCCCCTATAAATGGCCAGAGGATAATACAGCTAATTACAGATTTCTAAATGTAGAGTTCATCATGAATATTGATAAAGCATTAATTAGTTACTAAAACTGGAAAACCATTTTCTCTGCACCAAATACATCACATGTTTTTGGAGCAAAAATGTACTGCATCACTTTATAGGAATGGTGATTGATATTTCTATTGCAATAAATGATGCAATCATACAATTTTGTCACTCAGGAAGCACTGGAGCAGCGTTGTATGTTTTATAACATCTCTTTGTCAATCATAAGAAGCTTGATTAGTATTAAGAGTGGATCATAATTATGCTTGGGTAAGAGACCATCATGTAGGTCATCATCATTATGCCTGAAGGAGCTCTATGCCAAACACATTTCCTCATGACTCAGCCTCCTTCCGGAAAAGCCAAGGACTCTGCAGTACTGGGCTCAGGTGGGGAGCCAACAATTCCTCGCATTAGGAACCAGAGCCATGATTAAGCCAAAGCGATCTGAGTGTATATTTATCTGAAATCACTTCTCTGTAATTTTCATAATGGAGCTTTTTTACTGCATCGCTAAATGGGAAATACTGTAGTGCGGTTGTTCTTTTAATTATTCAATGCCTTTCTATGCTAGTTCAGATGAAACAAAAACTTCCAATGCCATTCAAAATAATGCCTAAAAAAGCCTAGAAAAGCCTAGAAATCATTGCATACACACTTATTTGTGTTCCATGTTCTCCATCTCACACTCTTTGCTCTCCCGTGAGGGGGTTAAGACTTAACAATAAAGAGCTCCCGATTTGATTCCATGCATATTGTCATCACTGGGGGTTTATGGATGTGACATTAGATATTAGGCTGAGTGAGATTTGGAGGTTATCAGGCATTCCAAGCTGTGTGCAAAAAAGTCAAACCATGAAACAAGATTCACCCGTGTTCGCTCCGGCAAGCACTTCATTCAGCATCTCACACGGTGACTAAACCTTTGGGCTTTCTAGATCAATCTGTATGTGAAATGAGAAAGGTGGATATAGGTACAGTAATAGCGGATTTAAATTTAAATCTGTTCTACTGTCCTGACAGTTGTGGCATCATTCATAAAAGGTGAGTGTGACATTTACGATATTAAGGTCGCTGGTCGACAATGAAAGAAATGTTTAATCTGCTAAATTACCCCATGAAATGATTACTTCAGTAGGCCTACTTCATAATGATTTAATGCTAACATGTCGTATCATTTTTAATTAACTTGGAACAGGAGAGAATGTGAAAAGTGTGTGTGTGTGTGTGGGGCGGGGGGGGAGGGGCGTAACTCAAGGACTAGCTGCACATTCAGGTGTCAGATATTCAGCTGCTAAATGCTTTCTCTATCACAAATTAAATCACAAAAATAATAATGCAATGCATTCCCACAGAGAATAGCCTGTTTTCTGCACTCTTCAGACCATTCAGGTAAATGTTAAGAGAAGGGTCAACAACAAGGCCAAGTTTCTTTTCCAAATATTATCAACCAGTTAAATAAGTACATTTAAATTCTAAGTCAGAATACAAATGTCACTGTGAGTAGATGGGATGTAAAACATTTGCTGCAGCAGAAATAAATGTCTTACACATCTGTAGCAATCTCCAGCATCAAAGCAAGACAATCCTGCACTGTTAGAGCTAATATATCTCTCTCATAAACCTGTGCAAGGTGCTGCATTGCCTCCTGAATTGCTGAGTAGGCCTAGATTGAGCCAGTTTAAAATTGTGAGTCAATCAGCACAGGCCAGGCACAGCACGTCAGCCATCGTTAGCTGTGACCTTGGGAGATAATAAGGGCTCTAAACTGGCTGTATGTGTGGGATAATAGCGCCATGATTAAAGAATTATGTAGGAGAGCATAAACATTGGCGTGTCTGTCAATGCATACAGGCATTCACCTGAGCCTGCGGGAAGACTGCTGCAGTTTCGATAACAAAATGTTGAGGAGGCAAGACTCGTAACTTTTGTGGATACAATTTAAGTGTAAAGGATTTTGTGTTAAGTCTGTATTTAGTCTGCCCTTATGTTCTCATAAATATTCATAAATATGCGCTGCCCAATTGGTCCACAAAATGCGCACTGTTCCCAGTTTGCTGTCGTCAAACCAACCAATGCTTATCGTAAATATGTGCCAAGCAGATGGGGACTATTATAAATATTCATTTTTGACTTAATACGTACCCTGTATGTAGACATGCAATTGTGCACTTCTAAACCACACAATAGAACTACAAACATTCCCACTGCTCCTAATACCCGTCAGCTCTCTGCCTTATGCATTCTCTTTGATAAAACACACAGGAATCAATGCATTAACAAAACACAGGAAAGAGTTTTGCTGTTTTAAGGTCAGGAAAAGGCTTGGTATGACTGATCTGAAGAAATCCTGTAAGAAACGGTATATAATCTCAGAGCAGAGACGAGAAATATTGGCTGTCATTAGGATTCAGGTCCCAGTTTGTGCTCTACAATAAATAATTTACGAAAAAGAAAGGAAATTAAAAAACTGAGCCAAAATAAGTAAGTAAATAACAAAAAGTTAACTACAAGATAAAGTTTACGCCGATGAAAACGTATTCAAGGCGATGTGATTGAACAAAATGTAAAGTAATTTTTTTTAATTAAATCATTCTTTCATCACTCAACACTAACAAAACATCATTAATGAACCAAAGATTTCATAGTCTTTATATCATTCACCTGTTCTGTCTTCTGCAGAGATTTTTTTTTAAATTGTATAAAAGCAATAACTGCCTTGCATTAATTAGAATGGAGTAGCATTTAATATCAGTGCCATGGGGAGTCTAATAAAGAGCTGATTTTGCAGTTTTTATTCCGTTGTATGTCTATTGGGCATAAGAAAAGGAGAAAATAGAAACTTATGAGTTAGCAAGTCCTTTAACAGTCTGACACACTACTAATTTGTATGTCTGAAGGTGTTGATGTAATACTGTAACATTATTTTTGGTGCCATGGTCATAATTGCTACTTATTCAGTGTAAAAGCTACACATAACCACATAAATAATTCCTTGGGTGAGATTCATCTTTATCTGATTTCTACCCTTGAAAACATTTCATGTATACAGCCAGAGTGAGAGAAAATGTCCCCTGTGTGTCAAACCCACGATAGAGAGACCTTGTACTTCGACCAAACACATCTGTATGACCGGGGACTATGATTGAAGGATAATTGGGTGCAAGCTTGTTGAAATGGAACCCTGTGATAGACCAGGAAATTCCAGTTTCATGGACATGGCCCTGGCAAGGTCGACACTGGGTTCAACACCTGGCTTCATAAAAGCCATAAATGAAAGACTGCGAGAAAGCGGGAGCTTTGAGGAACTAGATTAACAACTGGAGTAAAAGTGGTGAAGTTACTAACCCGATTAGATCTTATACAGTAAAGTCCATGTTCACATCATGTTGTTTCTTTCTTAATGCATAACCGTCCGAGGAGCTTATTTTTCTGATGCAGAGTCATGTTAAACGTCTCGCCTTGTAACTTTAATTAAGTGCATTAAGAGGAACGCACAGATTCAGCGTTCCCATTACTATTCACTCAATAATAATTAAAATATCAATCCAAGAGTGTTAAATTGAAAATGTTGCCATGCGTATCACAAAAGCAGCAAAATGTATCACCGAGACTGGTGGGCCAGTTGGAGGTAAAAGATGACTGGATGATTTGCACATGACTAGATACAAAGGGTTTCCCCGGGTATTCATTTACACACGCTGTTTGGATAGTCCCACCCACTGGCGTAGACTCAAGAATGACCAAACACACTGGAGCAGCACAAGGCGTTACCTTGGGGATAGTGCTGCATTAGTAATGAGAGTGTGACGGCTCTGTCCGGTTTCACTGACACACACACACACACACACACACACACACACACACACACAGAGTACAAGCACTGTTGGCTGGACTGATTCTGCATGGTAATTAACCATAATGATGTAAACAAGAACTCATTCCACCAAGGTCCGTTGCCGATGAACAGCAATCTGTTCCAGTATCTGTGACATTGCTGGGATTTGCTCATTTTAGGAGCAACTGTCGGGCTTTGAGAGAGGCCTACTTTGCATGTAATGTATTTCACAACCGCCTTTCCTGCTACGCACCTTTGATCAAAGGAGAAGCATTTATCAGGTGGTGGAGGAAAGTTTTGATGACACTAGTGTTTCAGATTCAAGCACAACTCTGAACAGGTGGGAGCCAAGGACTGGGTTATTTTTTGTTGGATTGTATATACGTAGTTGAGGAGGCTTCAAAGCACACAAGGTGCCGCTGTCCATGTAGTGTTCTGTCTCTACTCAAGTTTTTCTTTTGTCGGAAACAATGTGATTCAAAAGCCTTCCCCAGGCAAATGACTTGAGACTTTAAAAATCAACAATGACTCAATGAGTTGCAAATCAAAACTAATTGTCACTTAACTACTCTTTCCTTGGGTAGATTCTTGAGCTTTTCTCCTGTTTGTATTCTCTGTAAGTCAAACCAGAGGCAAGAAAAGAAGACGCTTTCTCATTCCTGTTGTGAAGCCGAGAGACAAAGATAGACATAAATACCTTTTGTTCTCCTGTATTGCCCACATTCTTCAGGTATGTTTAATTAATGCATGCTTATTGTGGTGTTCTTGTCTCATGGCATATGGAAGAAAATACATCTGTTTAATCAACAACTTCCTCTGACAGTCCCTCAGTTGGGCGTGAGCTGTCGCTTCTATTCTCAGATAGTACCGTAGAGGGATATGAACCTCATAGAAATTCATGAGACCGTCTCCAGGAGCTCCTCACAGCCAGGTACAGCACCAGAGAAAAACATGAAGTGAAACCCAGCCAGAGTGCTGAGCCTGAGTCTTATACTGCTTGAATGTGCTTTAGTACTTACATTATTTGAAGAGCCTTTATTATTGTCAGAACACATTAATCTAGAACAGAACTGCTGCCATTTCCCTCACAGAACATCTAGGTAGAGTAGCCTTTGTAGGAGACAGGGTTTAGTCTCTCTGATGATTGCTATGGGCTCCCTGTGCTTGTAATCAAGACACTAGCACGCTCAGCCCACTCTACATAGACACTCAGAAGATTACCTCTTCAATCCCCATCAACTGTGATTACCCCTAAAGGAGGTGTGGAAATGTCACATTTTACATATCCTAATATTTCACCTCACATAAAGTCCTGCAGTCTCTCCTGGAGTGAAGGTAATGTCATGGGAAAGTGAAATGGCAGGGCTGTCCCCTTCACCCAGACCTGAAGCACCTCCTGCTGTTGTTGCCTCCTTCTGAGTCAGGGCACTGGGGTAATTGGGGTTCCAATGGCCATTAACTTAGACTAGGTGGCAGACCACCACAACCACTATCAGTGTAATTGGATCTAATTGGCCCAGTGTTGCCAATGATTCGGATCAGACAAATAGCACCAGCTAATTGAAATGGCGGCGTGACCTTTCGAAAGCTTCAGTCTAATTAACCTTTGTGCTGCATGCAGGTACTGTATGTGGAAGCGGGCTACGAGCAATGACGGCTGACGGGCCACAGAGAGGGCTGGGCTATAATCATATTGCAGCTAATCGCTGATTGGGGGATTACACCCAGTGAAATCCCCTGCAGCACAAACTGAACTGTACCCCCCCCCTCATTCAAGATAGGTTTCTGTTTCTACTCTCAATCTTTAACTGGATTAACACTGTGATAAACAATGCTAGAATGCTTACATTCATTTTGATAAAAGGAACCAAAAAAACTAAGCATAATATCCAGGTCGAAATGAATAACAATCTTTAAAAAACTAATAAACTATATCTGCTGGTTTAGAGAAAGGGTATTACCAATATGCTTACTTTTAGGCATGAGATAAAAAATGGGCCAAAGAAAAACAGATTCACCTGACATGAGAAGCTAATAGTTTTAGCATTGTCTCCTTCTTTCAAAGCATTTGGCCACCATATTGTTCTGTGACATATGGGGCTTTATCTTCATCAAGCATAGGTACACGGAGCATAGTGCAGCAGACAGCTAACAAATATTTAGTAGAATCTTGCAAATACATGAACAATAGGCGGTGTGTGATCTGTGGGGAACATCAGTCAAATCACCTTTTTTTCCTTCACTTTGTAAACCATGCTACATAATTGCAACTGGCTGTAAAGGTCTGTAAATATTGTCATAAAGAAAACGGACTTGGATTCTATATTGGAGGAATTCAAAGTACAAGCTACATGGAATTCTGGGTGATAGAGACACAAATACCATCTGCGTTGTGTAAGCAGATCAGCAGTAAACCTCTCATTCTTCTATCCCAATTAATGGCACAGTTTACTTTGCTATGATCAGAAGCCAAGTATGTGCACAATCAGGCCTCTATACTCTCAGCCATTATATAATTAAATCTGCAGTCGCTCGCACTTGCGGACAATAATTTACGAGAAAAGGGTAGAGAAGCGGACGGAGGAAAAGTTTGTGCACGGTCTGTTCAGTGCATAAATGAAAATTAATGAATCACTTGGGGAGTCGGCAAACCTAAATGGAATAGGGTGGAGTACAAAGTCGTTAAGTTTGATATGGTAGTATTTGGAAACATAAATAATGGCAAAGAACCTCCAGTGCACTTAAATACCGCAGTAAAAAACACATTTCCAAATATCACCAGTGACCTACACGAATAAAGGCAGAATAGTAACAGCTTGTTTCATATAATTCCTGAGAACAGAGGAGCAGGAGAGGAGATATTTTTAAACCGGTCGGCCAAAACAGAATCCAAGATGAAGTTAAAGTCAACCTGCCCTCCAATCCCCAGTGTGTTGTTCTATCTCGAAGACACCTTGGGGGCATGGTCACTTATCCCAGTGATACAGTGTTTGTTTGTGCTTCACTTGCTGTCCCTGTCATGTTAAACAGATTATCTAGTGGGGGCTATCAGCCGTCATTTTCAAGCAGGGTGTGCATGCTGATGTGTCACTATAAGATATTGTTTGCAGGAATGCATTTTGGGACCACTGCCGGGCAAAATGAATGGCAGCTAATGCTCCTAGCAGCCTTGGAATGAGCTCACAGAGAAGGTTGGCTAATCCTATCATTCTACACCATTCATCTCCAATCCACTTGGCTTTCCGCATTTTTTCTCAACGGGCAATTTGTGGCTTCCCTGCTGGATCTCCTCAAAGCCAGTGTGTTATGACTACAAAACACCTCCAGGGCCGCGTGGGAGTCAGAGAAGACACCACTAAACGCAGTCGGCGACCCTGTCACTGTCCACTGCACGCTGCCAGAAATAGCTTAATCACAGATACTTTCGAAAAAGCATCAAATTGTGGCCTGTCAACGTCAAATTATGAACAAACCGTGGCTCAGTTGCCCACAAGATCATTAGTCAACAACTAAAACGCTCGCTGTATTTTTATGCCACCTACCCTCAAAACTAAAATCCTAGTTATTTTGTCTCAACAGAATACTTCCCAAATGACTCATAAGGAAGACAATAACAATGTTTTTGGTAAACATGCTTATTCTTTTATTCTAAAGGCCACAGTATAAGGGGTGTTTAATATCGTCTCTAAAACAAAACAGAGCCTGAGTTTGAATGGCTTCCAGATGGTGGTGTCCCCCTCCACACAGTCAGTCGGTTTCTGCCTGACAGATGCTACGCTTGCTTCCAGGGAAGAATCTGAGCAACCTTCCATGACTAACCATGGACCTGCATTAACCATCTCCTTAGTACCATGTACTGTATGGCTTCCCAGCTCTTTGAAGGGGAGGGCCCCCAGGGTCTAACTACACTGACACAGTTCACATGAGTATGTGTGTACTGTATCCATACATTGTCTATCTGAATATGTACTCTGTATGACTGCAATATTAAAATGCACATACACAGAGGTGAAGACTTTCACCACGTAAAAAAGCCTAATCTTGATTGCAATAAAGTATTCCTTCAGTTAGAAGATTATTTGATTGGCAAGTCTCAGTCAGTGGTTATAAATCTGCATGGCACACAGAATTTTTTTTTTTCATCCGTTGTCTTTTGAAATTTCTGGCAATGTAATAGTGTGGTACTGCTGAGTAGTGAGTTTCCCCATCAATCTCAGCTGTTTCCAAATGATAATGGCATGCTCTGTATATCAGAGAAACCATGGTGAGACCTATTTACTATGTCCTCAAGCAAATATTGATAGCCTGCTAGAGCATTTTCACTCCTATTGACCAGTGTGGCAGTATTATTATCACATTTCATGTCTCGAATCAATCCATATTTCTAGCTATATTCCCTCTTTTGCTCCTCACCTGAGCCTCCTTTGAAAGCAAACAACATACTGTAGTGTAACAAGCATTGAGCAGAGGAGGGGGCTGTTTGACAACGCGCTGCTCATCAGCCCAGAGCTGCAACTCTACTCACACGCAGCTCCCACGGCTCCCCTGTGTGATTTTGCAGAGCCCAGCCGGCAACGCTAGCATTCTGGCTGTGGTCAGTCAGAGCCCAGGGAGCTGTGACAGCCTTGCTGCTCTTTCAGCCGCAGCAAAAAAGAAAAAAAAATGCAATGAAGCATTAGAGTCCTCTGGGCAGGGAAGGAATGAGCAAAGAACGTTGCCACACCACAGGCACATTCATATGCGAAATATGAAGATGCACGTAAAAGACAAAGTGTATGCATATGGGCACAAATACACGCTATCACTTTTCAGCATGCAGTGCAGCCAAATGATTTGAAAAACAGAACTAAATAGGACATCCAGCCATCCAATATTTATCCAGAGAGTAAGACAGAGCGAGGGTGTTAACGCCTGGACCGTTCCAGATAGCTCTCAACTTCAGTGTGGGGGTTAAACGGCAGGTTTTTTGGCTCAGGTTGATCGTCATTTTTCATCTGAAGGGCATCCTTCAGTAAGGCTTAGAGCTGCATCCTATACTTACAGTTTGCACTGTGGGCCAGGTGATAGCCATATAAACAAAATGTGCATATCTGCCTTTACATTTCAGCCAATATCGGCTTGGCAAAGTATCCATGAGTTTCAAGCCTTTAGATTAACAATAGGCCACTCAAATATTGTGTAGAGATTTCTTAGGCAACACTTAAAGCAAAGCATTTAAACACCTTGAGTGTTATAAAAACTAATGGTTAGTATACAAGCTAGAAAACTCAGAAACAACCCTTAAACTCTGCCAGAAATTGGCTTAAGTTGCCTCAAAGTAACATTTTCCATGTTCTCCAGTTCTGTCCCAGTAGAACTGTAAATCAGTGCAACACCGATCACTAGGGAGAGGAAAGCACATCACTGAAGGACAGGAAAAGCTCTTCTATCTAATTTCTGACTCCTGTAAATGTTCAGTCATAAACACTAAGCTGCCCTAAGGTAAAGCAAATGCACTTCCAGTCCTGAAATTCTGGGGTTATTCCCAGTAAACTCCCTTTCTTGACATGCTACAGTCACAAAAAGAGTTTGATGAGACGGCTGTGGTAGCCGTACTGTTTCGTTGCCTAAAGGGTGGCTTTGAGCTCTAAGAAACAAGGATTAACTACAGAGCTCTATTTCTTTTCAATCTTTCATGCTCAAGTTTATTTTGTGTTAGGCTTTGTGTTGACTCCTATCCCCTTGTAATGCCCTGGAATCCCCATTAGGGACCCAGCCCTCTAGGATTCCCAAATGCAGCCCCCTCCCCCCTTGCCCACTAGGCAGGGTGCCTGTCTTCGATGGGATCTCTTGTTTCTCTCAAACAGCAAAACTCATAGTGAGACCCTTTCAGATCAGTCAAAATGAGCTTAGTGCTGATCAGCTAACCAAAACTTGGATTCATTGTGCTCTGCACCAAGAGACCGCAAGACTGAAAGAATTAGGACTAGAGAACCCTGAGAGCCACTCTTCAAGTAAGTCTTGCATATCAAATCAGGCTAGAGTAAAACTAAATCACGGCCACATCCTTGCTTGTAGAAACAGCAATTGCTCCGTTGGTTTGGTAAAAAGGCTTTCTGTTGTCCCTGCAGCAAGGAGAGACAAAATGGACTGTGGCTAAGATAATGTATTGACTAGGCTCATCCTACAAGGCTGGACAATCACATAACACCACTGTTTTTATTGAATGCCTGCTCAACACAGAGCAGCTGTATAAATACTGTACATTAGACAGGATCCAGGCTCCCAGTAAAAACAGAAACTCTGTTTTTCATAAATATATGGATTGTTGGATAAATAAATCAAGAGATAGGCCTAAACTAAATAAATCTTTGGAATGTGCCAGAAACAAAGCAACAACTGGAGCATTTGTGGATGAAAGCAGACAAGCTGTTGTTGTGTTCCTGCAATGAGGCCTGAAGGGCCTGGTGCTGCAGAGTAGGCCTTGTCTCTGCCCATGAAGCCTCGAGCCCAGCAGAGTAAGTTATTCAATTGTTTAAATGACATTGTAATATAATGTCATGCTTGTGGCTCATTGTATCTTCGTGGATGTGACTGTTCAGCAGGCATGCTGCTGATTTTGATATAACTTCAAAAACACTTCAGTCATTTTGCTTCACAATCCATTTAATTGCTACCTAGAGGTGTCTGTCACACTCATAATAAGTCATCAACAGAGCAGGAATTTGTCACAATCATCTTTAATGAAACTGACACTCATCTATGCCTCCTCTTTCTGTTGGTGAGTACTTCCATTGATTGGCCTCTGATGAGGCTGCAGGGCAGTAGGCTGGTGCAGAAAATGTGATTTGTGGCTATTTGGTGTGATACTGATTTGTTTACCCTCTGTGGGCAGGGCAAATCCATTTATCACGTGGACCAGACTGAAACGTACGGTCCACAACAGACTAGAAGCTGGGATAGTGTGTGAATGATCGGCTGCTGCCAGCTGTGGATTGTGTGAGCATTGTCTCTATCATCTAAACCCCCATATAAATCAGCCACATTCACTCAACAGTGTGCTTTTTTCGGAGTTTTAAAGAAGAAAATGCTTCCTGCAGATGTGGCACAGTCATACACAAGAATCAAAATATTTAAAATGACTCTTCGGTGCTCGACATTTAATTTCTTGGAAAATAATAAATCAAAAATCTACGTCAAGACCTTTACAGAATTTAAGAAAGGTCACAGAGATCTAACTTAAAGTGGCTTTCCAAACAATGATTTAAAAAAACTGCATACTTACTGTACACAGTGGCAATATGGAGTGGTGGATACAAAGGCCTGCCTTTTATTTAATCACAAGCCAAAGTAGTCTACATGAAAAGGCTTCATTTGACAAACATGAAACATTACCATTTTGTTGTGTTCTCTGTTGCTTTTGTTTAAATAAAGAAGATTAAGGCTTTTCAGAACTGTATCTGAAATGAAAGATGCTAAATCCTTTTGTTCTTGTACCTATTCCAAAATTCCTAAAATGTTCAAACAGCTTTTCTCACTGAAGGCTTATTCACTGTCAAACAAAAACACAGTTTATTGCTTTCAAGCTTTACAGACCAGAGACAAATTTCTCCTCAGATGAGTGGAAACGTGGTAGCAGTACTGTACTCACCACAGTGCTCAAGTCATGCTCCTCCATCAGCCTGAGGGAGTTCTGGTAGCAGGAGGTGAGGTCATTGGTCTCAGTAGAGCCCACATGACCTCTGGCCACCGGGCCCACGGTGTGAATCACATCTGTCGGAAAGGGACAACACACAAAGATCTTTTCAGCACAGCCTACTTCTAGCAAGGTTACAAGTTTGACGGTATTTCTAGTAGTGCCGTGTAGTGTGAGAATAAGTACAATGCAGCTGAGCAGTCAAACTAAAGTTTTTAAAATCTGCAGAATCATCATCAAATACAAAATATGATAAAGTTTGTTTTCACAATGAGACAATGGGGCCGGCATGAACAAACCACTGCCTGAAATGAATGCATTTATTCAGTAAATGAAACAGCAGCTTAGATAGAAAATCAATTACAAGATTCTTTTATGCCATCTACTCAAATATTCATTTCTTTCCCTGTACTCTCTTTCCCTTCGCATAGTAATGTCTTTACCTGTCAATCACTGGTCCCCTTGTCTGGCCTGGCCAGACTGAGGAATGC
Source organism: Sander vitreus (assembly GCF_031162955.1). NCBI lineage: Eukaryota > Metazoa > Chordata > Actinopteri > Perciformes > Percidae > Sander > Sander vitreus. Next base: position 11,968,021 of record NC_135871.1, on the reverse strand, counting down.
AGCTTCTTAATTGAATCATAGGAGTGATGACAGGAAAATACGAGAATCTAAGCAGTGACTTGACAGAAACATAATCTTCGCCTTCTGCCTGACTACCCTTGGCCTTCTCAGTGCTGGACAGGACAGGTCAGCATCGATAAACGAGAAGTAACTCTGCATCACCCACAGAGCATTCCAGAGAGGTTTAGCATGTGTTGCATTTACACGCACACACAAACTGCAAGGATTTCAATGACACAGTACGACATCATTTTAACAAATATGATAAAAATTCCTCAAAAAAGCCATCACGGTTTGGATGCAATATCACGCCATTGTGAACTGTAAACTTTCAGTTTCTCTGTTTATTTAAAAACAGACCGTTTCAGAGTGTCACAGTCTTTTACTTTATTCAGCAGTATTTACTGGTGAATCTTAATTCATGGCCAATTAAATATAGATCAACTATGACTCATACATTTGCAATTCAACACATCAAGTCCCCAGTTCTGTGCACTAAAATATTAAACCCTGTTGAAGTATGAATACTAAGGAATCAGGTTCAGGTGAGGGCATGAAACACTGCAGTCTCATGTGTTTTCTTTCAACTAACCTCACCATTCACTTATAATATAAAACACTTAGCCTCACTTTCCCACTGAAAAAAAATGCAAGCTATATTATTACTCTACTTGACCATAAATCATTTATAGATTACATTTAGTTCTCAGTTGTATGTCTGGTTGCTTAATCGGTCAGGATGAAAAAATGCAAGGGGAACCACTATAATCAAGTGGCTTTCACTGGTGTTGCTTAAACGTGCTGACACAACAAGCAGACGGCAAAGAACTAGTGGCGATGAGGGCCGACTATGGCGTCGCCTCACGTCGCCTCACGTCGCCTGTGTCTTGGTCAAAAAGGGACCGAGCAGCTCGCTGTAGCCAGCTGGCTAGTTAGCTAGCTTGCTAATTCCACCCAACATGCCTTCATACTACACTGGTTACAGAAAATGAGCCGAACAAAGTTGTCACTCACACAAGAGTGTGTGAATAAAACATTAAGTTGATACATTTTATTAATGTAGTGGCCAGCTGGCTGGCTAGTTAGCTAGCTAGATTGCTTAGGAGCTCAGTTCTTAGTCTAGCACCAACCAAGGTGCAGAGGGAGAGTCTACAGTCTTTATATTAAGTTTTACGATACGGGACATTATTTTATCAGTTTAATTTGTAATGTGTAGACATGTAGATCTATTAAAAGATGTTGAAATGTTGAAATAAATACATGTACACAAGTATTTGTGTCTCATTGTAATTCGTAATTTGCACATTGTACATTGTAATCTGTTATCTGAACAGCTAATCAGAGTGATCTCTCTCACTAACATTGCGGACGCCAATTTAACATGTTCGAACCAGCCAAAAAGGCAGAAGGGGGTCGACAAAGTTGGACACACACAAGGATCTCCTTGGTGTGTCAGCACCTTAAGGGGCGAGATTTTGTGTTTGGGAGAGGCAAGAAACAAGACGATACCTAGCTAAGCTGAGGTTGGGCTGTAATGAGAATGGAGCTGTCTGAAGTATTGTCTTTTTCCAGAATAGTAGGCCGAAAATTGCACAATGTGGTTATAATGGGACACGTGGTAAGTTGTTTTTCATGCATAATACATGAAGTTCTTCACTACAAGAATTGCAACATGCCAATTAGAGTGTGGGCAAGCGCCAATAACCAGACTACTGGTGAATTCATGAAAATGTAAACAGTTCTTATCTCACCAGTACCAATGTCTCCACTTGTATCCTCAACACTTCCACATCAAATACATATTTATGCAGCTGTGTTTCTGTAAGGTGAAATGCATATTTCACTTCGTAACTAAGGAAGGATATTACAGGAAGAACAGTTAGTTTCTGTAGAACTCCAAAACACTCTGGCAGCGTCTTCAGTATATCTGTTAAACTAAACACAAATGACCTCTCTACCCTTGTTCTTGGAGTGACTGAGGTTTTTTTTAAAGGAAAAGGCATTGTGGGTCATTCTCAAAATCCAACAAAATCCAATGATTTTTTTGCAATGAGGTGTCACAAGTTACTGTAAATTGTAAGGCCTTTATTGAATGATAAGAAAAGACTTTTGAGCTTGTACTGAAGGAAAATCTTCTGCAGGGACACTGAAATATAAATAAGTCTGATTAGTTAAGTAATATTAATAAAGAGAGGGGGGGGGGCTTGATTGTGGTGATGATAACAGATGCAGAAACACATCAAAAGACATGACATTGTTGACTTTTGAACGCATGATTAAACTCATTAGAGGAAAGCTGTCGTTTAGTATGTTGAAGGCAAATGAATCAGTCATTATTAGAAAATTTCAAATCTTCCCATCAAAAGTCTCTGCAGCCCTAACCTGCTAAATAATATGAATTAACTTGTAAAAAATAATGATACTATGGCAATGAGAGGGATATAAAAAATCCAATCATTTCAAAATGAACCTGTTAAGAAAGAGACCAGAACTACAGAATTGCAATACACATCCGACCGTAGTTTGCTCGGAGCATATAAAATAAGTCATTAAGGAAATTAACGGAACACTTCTTTATCACACATACAACAAAATCCCTGCTGCACACGCCTCCTCCAAGACTCTCGCCTTGCCAATTCCACCAGAAGTTAATGAGCTTCCAATCCCAGCAATGTTTTTAGCAGTTTTATTTCCTCCCAATATCTCCACTGGATTTGTTCATTGAGGTCTCTTGCTTGGGGCTACAAGGTCAGTAACACAATTTAACCAGCAAAGACTGACGATTGCCATTCAAACCGTGCCTTCTTCCCCACGTAAGCCCATAGGCTCTGCAAAGAAAAACAAGCAGATAGAACAACAAAACAAAACAAAATCAATCCCGCAGGTTTCTTCTCTTTATAAGAGACAATTGTGTACTAAACTCTGGGCATAAGGTCCAAGTTAAATACCATAACGAGACTGATATTGACAGATATTGTCTATTGTGCTGTGATTAGACTCTATAAGGCTACTCACTTTGTATTGTATTCTGCATCCTACAACACAAACCCCGAGCAACAATTTATTTTCCTCAGCATATGTCTGAATGTGTATCCTCTCTGTTACTATGACAACTCGGCATGGGCAGGTTTGCTACTGACGACAAACTGCCAACAGGGATGCAGTGGAGTCTTTAAAGTTGTTGCTCAGTCGTTTTCATTCTAAATGAAGGCAATGTGCCACCGTGCATGCATTATGCCTGGCTGTTCTAGACTTCTAATGTGCCATGACGAGCACACATTCCTCCCATCAATTCTTGAAAGTCAATAAAGAAGCACTGAAATTGGGAAACATGTAGCTAGCTGTGGAGTCAACAGACACTTGTTTTTATCTTCTTTGTTCAGTACTATCGTGCCTATTGTGTTGTTAAGAAGTAACAGCAAAATGCCTTAAATACAAAGAGAATGTAGAATGCCTTTGTCTAAATACCCTCAGCACCTTCAGTGTGTGACTTGTTTTTGAATGATCAGTGACATTGTGCAGGTGCACCACACCTCAAGGTGTCGCTGTTCGTTTAAAACTGCGCTTAAACGTAATCATTTGTTTTTGGCTGGAGATGAAGAGAGGATGTCAAATTCCTTTTCAATCTAGCTCTAGACTGACATGAATATAGAAAACACTAAAGAGAACTATAGGAAACAATTAAAAGGAAACTGACGCGGGATATATTTTCTTTATGCAGACCTATTCAGAGACAAACACATCTTCACATATTCCTCTAAATTGCAAGGGCCTTATACTGTGCACTATCCAGCTGCATTATGTAGGAAAATATAAATATCAGATGACGACTCAATATCTGCACACTTAGTAAAAGGCTAAGATCAGGTAGCCTGGATGCCAGCCGAACTTAGCCCCGCCCACAAGCTTTGAGGTCGGGAACATTCTGACTAGAATCTGAGTATGACAATGTCAGGCTAAAGATCAGTAGCAAAAGAATAAAAAAAAAGAAATAAATTCCTGATCGAGACATCCCTTGTGGCAAGTGATTTTCGATAAGCCTGGTATGTTTGGAATGGACAGGACACAAAAAGGTCCCTTTCCCACACCAACTTTGGAGCATGTGTGTGAACATCTTCGAGCTTACTAAAATATTCCTCAGCTGAATAACTACCAAGGGGACATGCTCACTTCAAAGACGCCACTTTCTTAGCAACTAAAAAATCTTTTGAAATATCTAGACTTCATTTAGAAGAGAAGTGCTGCGCTTTTTCAGAGAGGGACCAGCACTTCACAGCATAATCAATCTTTCATTTTTACTTGCCTGTACTGACTTTGAGGCTGCTTTACCATTCCACATAACTATTCCAAAAGGCCTGAACATGTTTACTGTAGTGTGCCTGCTCCTGAATGGTCCCATTCTTGCCAACAACTGTTAGTACCAAAGAGATATGTGGATATGAAAGCCTCATTTATATTTATTATAATTCACAAGAGCTAGCAGACAATAATCAAACCACTTTCATGCTGCCCATGGCAATTATCCTCCACACTCAAGAATCAACAAAGCACATAATGACTTTGAGTCCATTAAGAAATTCAGCCAAAATTGAATTTAACGGCAGTCACTATTTTCATGGAGTAAGCCAGATTCTGTATGGAGCGTGGACTGCAGGCTTATTAGTCTGAATTAAGTGTCTCTATAAAGTTATATGACTGATGCTGAAAATCAGTGAAATCATCTAAAAGTCAGGAGGTACAGTAGCTCAGTGACTATCTAACTCTCATTGATAATCAGCAAAAAAAAAACAGCAAAATTGCTGAAGTCATTTAAATGTACACTTACATACAGTTTCTTAATTAAGAAAAAAAAACGTTATTTGCATAACAATATCAGGAAAAGCACCATCTCAAATAATGCTGGTCTATTATGAAAACTGTCCCTGATGAAAGTGAACCGCAGCCAGCGGGATGGGATTTCTTGAATCTAGAAGAAGCTCGGTGTTGTGCAACTACTGCCTGTCTCGTGTTATAAGACTTGATTTAGACAGACTTTACAGTGCAATGCATCAGAGCAAATTGAAAAAATAAGATCAATAAAGTAACACAGCATTCGCTGAAATCTCTCGTCTGTGTGCCATTAATATTGAATTTTTTGTTGTTGTTTTTCCCCGAAAAACCATGAACAAAACAAAACAAAACACAGGAAAGCAGAAGAGGGAGAGTCATTTAAAGGGTAATTCAACGACGAAGCACACAGGGGAGAAATATATAGATATACTGCTCTCTATGGCTTTTTACTTGCAGTCATACTTTAATCTGTGATGTCGACGCAGGTATCTCCCTTTTTAACAGTTGATGGACAACACAAGCTGTGGCATCAGAGTTTCATAACAAGTAATGCAGCAGCAGTTTTCTCTCAGTTTACATAAAGAAATACATACACACAGAGTACATTTATTTTTACTGTTAACTCCATCAAGATGAGAGTTGAAGACATGTCTATTATTATTTTTATTATCATTACCACCATTGTAATAATCCCATATACTGCAATTAACTCAGTGCTCTATAATTGCATGCTCTTGTTAAACATTGTTTAGCTCAGCCAACTAGTCAAAATAAAGCATAAATTCTTCAACTTTTCTATACATGCTGGTTTTAATTAATGACTGCTTCCACACATCTAAATATGACAGCAAATAAGTACCTGAGTCACAACTGAGAGGACACGTCTATCTTTTGTCAATCAAAAAGCGGTCACATTGCCCATGAATGGAAAAAAAGCAAGAGAGATGGCATTTCGCTAAAAGGGCTTTCAAGCGTTTCCCGTTCCTTCATCTGTCCATGGAACTCACTGTCAGTGTGTACACCCAGTTTAGGTTTCTCTTCACCTAGTATGCAACTTAAAAGTACAATATGAATAATCAAAAGGGTTGGGCAGGGTTAATGAGTGCTAACATTTTCTTCTGATGTAACTAACTAATACAAACGATTGAGCCAGGTTTAAAAAGAGAAATATGGCATTGGCACACAAAAAAATAAAAACTGAGAAAACAGCCTAGATTGGGAGTTACACATTACAATTAAACTGTAAGACTGGGGAGATGACTGGTTGTGTGTGTGTTTGTGTGTGTTTTTTTGGGTGTTTGTTAGGGTGACTAAGTTGAAGTCTCAACACATAAGACTGGTTAACACGGCTCCCTGATGGTTCTTTGACGACTCATTGGTAATAGATTTCAACATTAAAGAGTGTATTTGTATTCCTCATCTCCAACATATCTTAGTGAACATACAATCAGTATGACTGTGCCAGTTCAGGTAAAGGCCAAATTACTTCCCAATAAAAATGTAAGTACTGGATGCAGTAGATGCCAGCCACTGCCACTCAAATTCTAATTCCATAATACCCACAAGAGTGACCATGTTTTCAGTAATTAAGTGTATTTTGGCGTGATTGCTAGACTGGACCCTCTCACCATGCACACAGCTGTTCCCATGTTGGTTGCTGAGGATAACTAAATGAAGTGTGTACACCCACTCGGACATAGAACTGGCGTTGTCATGGTGACAGAGAGTGCAGAGTGATCCCTTAGCGCTCGCTGACGCTCCAGTCTGAAAGAGAGAGCTTTTTGCAGACCTAGAAATCATCTGCCTCATGCTGAGCAGATACAGTTGTTAGTGCATTAATATTCCCTTCTTTAAAAATGGATTAGGGGCGTCTTAGTGATTATTCATACACTTGGCTTTCAAAGAGCTTTTTCCATTGTGAGTGTCACTGAGATTCTGTCACATTTAAACAGATGAAGGACTAAAAAGCAAGATAGGAGCCGATATAAAGGATGATAGTGGAGCATCATGCATCACATGCAATATGTTTTTGCTGATTGTGAACAATTATTATTTAATAAGAGTTCATACAGTCCAAGAATAGCTACGATTTCACTGATATGCTTTATGCATTGAACTTACTGTATGTTACATAAATGTATCACTTTGATGTACCTCACTTTGATGTATGTGGCTCTTTTAGTGCCATTTTTTCCCACTGTAAGAGTAGGTGATACTTTGAGTGACTTAAGAAGCATGACATTTTCATGAAGCACTGACCAGCGCTTCTCCACACTGTCAATCATGATGCATGTGAAGTTTTTCAGTCTTCCAGAGTCACACTAAAGACATCCACATACAGCACACACACACAAGTATGTCAAATGTCAAGAAGCTCTTTGAGTGAAAGAAGAGAGCACTTTATTGAAAAGCCATCTCCCAGGCTGCTGGCACACACTTTTCACTGCTTTACTGTACTGTAACAGTTGGTGAGGTACTGTAGGTGTGTGTGACGTGTGTGTGACGTGTGTGTGTGTGTGTACACATTCTCATGAACCGGTTCGTATGACATTGTATGAAAAGTTATGCACACTAAAACGTATGATATCATACAAAAACTGGGTGACATCAGCTACAGAGCTCTGTGCTACAGAGCGACAGTTGCTAGTTGTTTAAGCCACTACAGAGCTTCATGACGCGGCTACAGAGCCCCACGAGCTGCTGGTAATTTCGGCGGAGATTACGCTTAAGTTTAGGCAAGAAAATGTGAGCGTTATGCGATGACAAAAGTTAGTTAAGGCACCCCCAAGGAACACGCATTTCCTGGGTGAATCTTTGTTTTCCCCGGGAAGCGAGCTCCGCTCACCTGGCTTGAAAGTCCTGTGCGTTAACGCTCACCCATCACCCCAACCACCTCCCTACGCGGCAAGCCGCGTTTCTATACAGCAATAATCAATGTGGTGCGCACAGCAAAAGAAAACGTGGAAATCATACAAATTACAGTGCTTATCTTTTCGTAGCTTTTTGAACGTATGATTCATGAGAACAGGCTGGTGTGTGTGTGTAAGTGAGTATGCATTGGCCTTATACTGAAGGACAACAACATTGTGATGATTGTTTTGCTGTACACATGCTAATGTCTACAGGGACCACAGGCCCAGAGTAAAGACAGAGGGAGATAGTCACTGAGCACCAGCTGTTTTCACTGCTCTGGGCTTTCTATAACATTCCTCTAAGCTTGAATGAGCTGCCAGGTGACACTGCTCCCAAGAGCGCTTGCTAGTTCTGCTGCTTGCTCACTTTACAGTCTTTCAAATCATTCTCTGGATGTTTTAAATAAAATGTGAATATGAGAGTAGTTCTGAATGGTGATGTACAAAAGAACCCACAATTTGTAGACTTTATAACTACACCAAGACAATACCATTTGATGTGTAGCAATGCACAGTACACAGGTATCAAGTCGATATGGCAACAAATATGAATGTGAAAAGAAGGTATACATCCAGTGTTTTAAAGGAAACACGTGCACACACAACACACACAATCTAGATATGTAATATCCAATCTATTATATTTTAATAAACGACACATTCATAGCTTTTATTGAGCCAACTGTGAGCAAGAAACGGGTAATTAGTCCCTTTTAGCTATACTGTCACATCTCATCTACAACCAAAGCATCTCTGCATCCACAGGTCTCAATTAGTTTGTTGTGTATCTGCAGGACTGGCATGGCTATGCTGTGATGTAGCTCAGAAGCAGCATGCAGTGACACTGTTGTGTGTAAGAGGAAGCAGCCCTGCTGGGTCAACCACATTAATGTTGTGAGGAAAATACAATTTTGATTTTCCTTTGCTACATGGACCCCCATGGAGAGATGCTGTTGATGACTCTGATGACGCTGGAAAACTGCAGGCAGGTTGGCTAAATTTGAATTCAACAGGCAGACCTAATCTATACAATCACATACAGTAGGGATCTACAATATCGATTGTTCAGTCACCGGTTCCCCAGCAGCAAGGAGCCCTGTTAGTTTTAAAAGCAGCCTGCTCTGTTTGCTTTGTATTAAATGTACAAAACAAACCACATACAGCGCTAGTACAGCCTTTCATCTCTGCCACTGAACATTATACTGTGATGTTGTTACCTGCCTTCAACTGCATCTCATCATTTCTCTGATCAGGGCACCAAACAGCCGGGGCAGTACATCATCATTCTAGGGGAGGTCTGTGCAAGCAGGTCCTGGAGCCGGTGAGCTGAGCTTCATGCAACTTTTAAATGTCAGTGAGGTTCACACACACACACACACACACACACACACACAGTTGTGGAGGCAAAGCTGCAGGGAGACTGAAAGTGATGTGGGCTTCACAGATGCTATTACCCGTAATTTCAATTAAGACATATGTGCCGGATGTGGATTTGATGGAGAAAGACAATGCGGGTGGAGAGATTAAGCATGCTCTCATTCAAGCAATATGTGCCACACACTCTCCAAATTATCCTAATGACATTAATTACAAAGGCGCAGTGTTTGGGTAAGTAAGGGTCAGGAAATGGGAATAAATAGTATTGTGCTGCACTATGTATTTCACCCTCACCAGCGGACATGGGACAAGTGAACAATCAAGTTATTCTCCAATACTTGGTACGAACATTAACTATAATTGAAAAATGTATGCATAGACTTTTAATTTGATATTTAGATATTGTGCTAATTAATACATTCAGCATGTTTACCATATTTGCTTTCTAAAACAATGTGTTGATGAAATGTATGTGCTAAAGCTACTATCCAAGCTTCAGTGTGGATCTAGACAGTTTAATGACAACTGAAACCAGTGTATTTTTGAAATGTTTGTTCACAAAATAAAATAAAAATTAAGCTAAAAATTACCAAAATGATCCACTAGCTTTTGTCTTTGTGCTTTTTAACTTTGTCAGCTTCCTTGCTCCCATTTGCTTCTAAAAGACATTAAAAAGTGGGTCGCTTTATATTATAGCCCGAAGCAAATAAATATTTTTGTTAATCAGACAATAACTTTTGACCTCCTGCTCTTTCAAATGAATGATTAACTCTCCAATTTTGGCAAGAGCAGACCTAAGAGTGGCCCTTAAGCACTGAGAAGGACGATTTTTTTTCTTTTTTCTTTTAGCGCTCTCTTATTTTTGGAGTTCAAAGTAATATGATAGTGCCACAAGGCCTTTGAAAATCTTGTTACTACATATCAAAAAAATTGTCAGAAAGTTGCTAACATTCTGACATTCACAAGGCTGCAATAAGAAAAAACTGCAGGGGGGCTGCATCATCTCATGCTGAAAGAGCCGCTCTCTCCCTGGGGCTGGACTGAGGGCTGTCTTCATGTGAATGCAAAATGGTTATTTAATATGGTCATGTTCCGGAAAGTACTTGTGCGTTTTCTCTGTATGAATAACAATGCTTTTTTTTTTTAAATACATATTATTTTTGTGTAAATCAACAGAAACAGGAAAGGGACATGTTACAAATATGTTTGCTTTCTTTTAGAATATGTGTTATTCATGTATTGGTCAATTCATTTATTCATACATTTTAGATTTATACAAATCTATGAATCATTAGGTGATAATAATATATCTGTCACTTGTGTTGTGGACTGAACACACAGAGCTCATTGGATTTTGTAAAACGTGTCCTTTTCAGAATAAAAAACACAGGTAAGTGTGGATAAAATAGAAGTTGTAGGCAGTGACCTTCGGGAGCAACTTTTGAGTCACAACGAGATGGGTCAGCCCTTTTCCTATTTCATTCACTTTGTCCGGCTCTAAGGGGTGACACTTAGGTTCCTCTCAGCCCAAAGCTCCACCAAATAAGACAGCCCACTTATCAACTCCTTTCACATCCAGGGTGCCACTCATTAATCATGTATTCATAGCCTGTGCAGTTTAATTACAACACTAATCTCAACAAACTATCTCCTTCACTACTGAACCAGTTGGCTGGGTAATGTGGGCCTGAGGGATTCAATCCAGCTAATTTGTTCGGTGTTTCGCTGTTCTCTTCCAGATTACCACTGCAGCAACATAGTACTTTGTATGTATTATCTAATTTTGACCAACAATTCCATAACACGTTAAAGGATAATTCCGGTTGATTTCAACACGTAGCTCTGTTGTTTGTAAATGTGGAGTGCTGTCAGTAGCGAGAAAAACAAAAACAATCGGTGTTGCCTACACCGTGTTATCCTCTTGCTACAGTTTGCACCCAGGAGGCTGAAACCGAGCAAACTTACCTCAATTATAAATTGTCTCCTGCTAGTTGTACTACAGCACTTACTTTCAAAAAATAAGCATATGCCTATTTTTGAAAATATCTTTGTATCTCTTTTCGGTGTTGTAGTTTGTAGACGGTCCCTAAGCACTCGTCTTGCTGTCTCAACACTGGAACTAAACAGCGCTGAATTAGCACAACTTTTATGCATTTCTTTAACATCACAGCATTGGTGCATTTACGGTGAAAATAGCAAACACCATTAGAAACCAGTGCAAACACAGGTACGGCAACGTTGCAAACTACTCACTGATAGGGCTTGGATTCATGCCTGGGATCTTCTTGCGGTAAAGCGACACAGCAAACCATCGAGCAACCATGCCAGCCCACCACAATAGCAGCATTTAGAAAAATCTTATATCTTTTTCATCACCTGTGGGCACTTTGCTAGTACAAAATATGACCTCCCTGAAATGACAGAAGAATGACTGTGGCGGTCCTATTTTTCAAAGAGACTTCAGCCAGTGGAACTGGGGTATGGCCCCATTACTGCTCCATCTGTGAGGGCCACCAGATCAGGCTCTTATCTGTGCCTGTTTCAGGTACCTCCACTGAAAAAGCTGTGACAAGGACCCATCCAGCCGGCGCAGTCTCACGGGACCTGGGTCCTATAAAATACACTGCTCCAGGCGTGGATTATCTACAACAGCGTCAAAACGTGCCCATCAGTGTGAGGCAGCACTGACAACTTCTGTGAGAGGGCCCCATCGAAATAAATAGAGGTCATTCGCACACTACTCTGTTCTCTCAGCCCTCCTCACCCCTCCCTCCAAACACCCACGGAGACAGTTTCAGGGCCCCATGTGGATGAAGAACTGTGACCCTCCAGGGAGGGAGACTCGACAAAAAGAATGCCGCTACCTAGCAGTGGTACACCTGCCACCTAATACTCCAAAGGATAGAGAACACACATACACAGTGTGCTGCTGAATGTAGGAGCTTGTGCAACGCGACCGAAAGCTATAAGTAACATACCCTTATGGGAATACATTACTCATAGAACAACACATGGCCACATGGCGCAGCACAGATCAAACATGTTGGAATACAGTTGAAGTTACCACACAGTGAGTACACGTGTACTGGGTGCTGATGCTTTGGATTGATGGCATAGTAAAATCTCATCAGGTGCTGTGTTGGAGCCTGGCCCAGTGTGGTCTCTCTCTTTCAATTCTCCTTCCTTTTTGTCTTTTTCTCTTTGCCTCTGTCAATCTCTCTTACTTTCTTTCCTTCCAATTCTTCCTGATCTCTCGGTCAATATGTCTCTCAGCAGTGTTGTAAATGAAATCTGTTGAACTGCCGAATTTAGCAAAGGTTTATGTCTAGAAAACGAAAGGTAATGGGTAGCATCGGTCGGCTCCCCACCTGCTTTAGTGCAATTCGTTTGCCGTGTGTATTTATCACAGATGCAGCCATTTCTGCACTGAGAGCTGTGCCACGCTGTGTATACTCTCACTTTGTTACCCCCGACAGAAATCTCACCAGGGAGAAGCCTTTAGTAGAGCACATATAAACTCTTGCCTTTTAGTGGCATGGGAAATGCTGTAATACATACATTTATGGGGTCTGTTTCTGAGCGCTATACTAAACTCAAGAGTTTGACCTTGCCACTTTTTTGCACAGACTTTTCAAAAATGCTGAGGTAACTGTTTTAAACAATGGATAATTAATGTGCTTTTTCCCATTCCTAGGAGTGGTTTAGATATCTGGTCATATCATCAGACAGGGTACATTAACAAATGTAAAAAAAGAAGAAGTAACTTCTACATAATACAAAAAGGGAGTTTGGATGAGACATTTAAATGTAAAAGGGAGACATTGGCTGGAGTGTTCTCATCTTTGGTGAAGAGAAGCGGTGGAGCAAAGTGTTGGCCTTCTAGCTGCACCAGTCAGGGCCATCAGATAATAAAAGCAAACAAGAGATAACACTCAGCAGGCCTGCATTAAAGCTACTAATGGCACAGTGCACTTTAGGGTGAGCTTTCGATGACACAGGCTGATGTTTTCATATGTTCAACAAACATGGGAGGCCCTATTTAGCTGGGTCAAACACAAGCACTGTGAGCAGTGTTGGCCCTGAGTGCAGCAGCATGATGGACGGGAGGCTATCCCTGTTCCCTCCCCAAGCCCCCATAATTGATAACAGTCAAGCCTTATGCACAACAGTCTCTTGTTCTTCAGTATTTTGGCAATCAGAGCCACATGCCGCATAGACATTTATCTTACTTTCACAAAAATGTGGGCTTAATGAGATAATTTGGGGTACTATGCTAGATTGACATGGCAGAAGAGCTTCAATGTGTGGTCTCTCTACATAGTATGCAGAGTCTCGGCCATGGGTATGAGAACTTGTTAGTTGTGCGCAATTAATGGCACAGGCTGGCTCTTTACGCTGACGTATACACTGGAGAGCAAGAGAAATTACCGTGGGACCTTTGTGCTGGATGGAAGACACAGTAGGACTAAGGAAAAATGTTTTTTACCTCCAAGTTGCGCAAGGTGAGCTGAGCAATCAGCCATCAGCTTCACCCCAGTTAGGAGAAATCATTTAGCCCGGAGCCTTGAAGCACACAAGCAGGTCTCCCTTTCTGCCAGATCCAGCAGATGCCTACAACTACCACAGTGACTTTTAAAATATGCCTCACCATCTGATTGCAGTTTTGAGCCCAACGTTAAGAGCCACCAATAGAGAGATGTACAGAAACATGAAAAGAGAAAAAGAGAGATGCATAAAACTCAGAATAATCTAGGTTATACAGGTATACATAGCAGTCACTGCTTTGCTTATGATGAAGAGCAGGTGAAAAACATTGCACACATCAGTGGTGCCGCTCAGACAGAGCTGAAATAGTTCTCCACATCTGATTGGGGAGACAGAAACAATCTAAAGGATGGACAGCAATTCCACGCTGCTGTCGGTCTGCCTATACACTACAGGATAAATGATAGAAACAAATGTGTTTTACACGCTAAAGCGCCACAGCAGACAATTATATAACTCAGTAAGCTGAGGTAAGGATGATGCAAGTAAGGATATATATATATATATATATATGGATACATTTATAACTTCATTAAACTGGCAGTGTAAATTGTCTGTGGGATATCTGAAGCATATCCCAAAGTTCAGGCGGTCGAAGCATCTGTCTACCTACAGTAGAGCCAGACCGATAATATCGGCGGGCTGATATTATCGGCCGATATTAGGCATTTTACAAACTATCGGTATCGGCATTTATAATGGCCGATAAATAAATATTTAAAAAATAAAATAAAAACGGACAAAACACCCTTCAACCATGTTATGAGTGTTAGCGTTGTATAGTTTGTCCACCAGAGGGCGCTCTACAACGTCCCTGTTGGCAACTCTTTGATTTTTTGTTGTTATTGTGTTTTTGTTCAAAGGACTTTAAGTTTAATATCTTAGGTTTGTATTTTTATTCATTTTATTTATCAGAACTTTAATATATTTTGATGTTTTCTCTGTTCTGTTGTGACAATAAAACAAACAAGTTTATTTTTAAACTGCATTATCATATTATTTTAGTGAGGACTAACTACAAATAACTAATGTTAGGGAAATCTGTTTATGTTTTGTTATGCGTTTTTTTAAATATATATCGGTCGATATATCGGAATATCAGATTTTTAAATCACCAAATATTTGTATCGATATCGGCCTTAAAAAATCTTTACCGGTCAGGCTCTAACCTACATTACCTTCTAAAGTCAAGTTTACTCACGATCTTTGCTGTTTTATTGCTCTGTTTATGGAACAGTACAAATTAGGCATTCTTGTTGTCATGAGTGACGAGGACCCACTGGGACTTTCAACTACTGAGCTTTACAGTAAAAACAAAGACTAAATGTAAATAAAATCCAAAACACAACATAAAAAAGATAAAATAATTTAAACAATTACAACCAATACCATCAGTTAAGAAAAAGGCATAAGTTTAGAGTGAGTTTTAGGAAGAGATTTAAAAGAGGACACCTGAGATCCTAAGGGCAGAGAGATCCACAGCTGAGGGACAGCAAAGGCCCGGTCACCCTTAGTGACAAGTCCAGATTGTGGTACTGTCACAGACTAGGGCCCTGGCCAGAGGATCCCTGGCAGTGATCCGGCTCATAGCGAGTTAGCAGTTCAGAGATACAGGCAGGAGCTTGTCCACGCGAGGCTTTGAGAACAAGCAGTTAAATCCTAAAATCAATTCTAAAACTCACAGGTAACCAGTGAAGGGCAGCAAGGATTGGTGTTATCTTAAGTGCCAGCAGCATTTTGTATAAGTTTTAATCTTTGGATGTTGTGCTTGCTTTGACCAGAATAATGTGTGATGCAATAGTCAAGTCTAGAGGAAATAAAAGCATTTAACAGGTGGCAAGCAAAAATGCAACCTGAACAATGAAGATAAATCCGCAGGCTTGAGACAGCCTTCATTGTTCAGTATAGAAGCAGCTGCAGAGGCGGTGGCTGTTTCCTTATTTTAACCATCTTCCCAATCATAATGTGGATATAACCATCGAGAAAAATAGTCCATGTCAATGTATACCTCCTTAGCATTAAACTGCATGATCTACCTCACACTGATTACCATGTTGTCATAGAAACAGTGGCCACAGAAATCCCAGTCTGCCAACATAGAGCTAATAATGAGATTTATACCACATGTGGATTGCTTCACAGGACAGCTAACCATGAATTTAGGATTGCATAAAGCTGCAAAGATGTACCTGTCTGTACACATGTTATCATGTATATTGTGCATTAATAGGAATTGTACTGTATGTTCAGCACTTGCAGGTTGAGCAAGTATGAACATAATTTCTATTATTATGCAGCGTCTGATAAAGTATATGTAGCCCTGGCTAAATTTCATTTAGACATTGAAAGTCATTGAAATCATTTATTTTATTTCATCAATTTATAGCCTCTCTCTGAAAGCTATATAGAGGCAACATATTATTTTGTGTGTCATAAAGAAGAGGGAGTACCTTTGTTTATATTGTCCTCACTTATTATTTTTTACTCTTTCATATTTTTGTACTTTAAATAAATTCCCTTATCTGGGTTTATTGTATTTAAAGTATACTTGTTGGGTGTTAGATTCATTAGGTTAGGTTAGATTTAGGATTCATTCTGAGTTACAATTTAAAAGAGTAAACAAGGTTAACACAAAACTTAACTAATTCATATTGGAGGCACTGCCAGTTATTTTAATTTCATTGAAAAACATAGATTGCTAACAAGTATTAGTTGGTACCGGTAAAAAGCACCATCTAAAGTAAAAAAAGAACCCAGGCGCCTTCCCATAGTACTACTACACTAGAGACTATATAGCTACATGGGACAGGTGTTACATATACAATAACAAATGTGGAATTACGGCCCTAAGCAGATCTAATCTTATTGGTTGTTTACAAAGTACTGCTCCTCTGAGACACTTGATCAAAGACTACTTCATCTGCTCTGGCAGTGACATCATGTGTAAACAGTGAGTGCTGCAGTGGGTGTGTGTGGGTGTTTGGGTATGTGAGTCTCCGTAAAAGAAAAGACTGGAGGCAGGGGCCTTCTCCCATGTTGAGACTTGGATGAAAATTTTGTGCGAATACAGCAAAAAGCCTATGACAGCGTGCTTAATTATTTTTGGCTGTAGCAGGCCCTGCCACTGCCTGGTGGTGCCCAGCGGTGCCTGCCTCTCAGGGGGGCAGAGACATGCCGCCATCTGGGGGTGTGTCTACCCAGGCCTTGTTAGCATAAACCCAACTACAGATTCATGAAATTACCTCTGAGACGTCTTCAAAATACACACAGATCTGTGGCTATGGTAAATACATTGCCCTTACTGCAATTCTCAAAAATAAACAGATAACATACCATTTTCACCTTGCAGTATCTGCAGTGGAGAAGAAAATGGAAAGGTAACCTCAGTGGACATGAAAATGAAATATGAGAGTGTGAAGTGGGGGTAAATGCACTTGCTGGTGTTTTCTTTAAGCATCTGCTAAGGTGGGGTGTGACATTGCTGAGGTAGGCTACTGGAAGGGCACAGTGTCTCCCAGATGACTTAAGGAGGAAGTTTCTCACTTGCACATTGGTCTCCACACACTCGGAAGAGAGCAGGGGGAGACAATATATTCCTAGAACTTTCAACAACTCTCAAAATATATCTTCTTCTTTCTCTGTTTCCCCTGATCTTACTGGAAGTTGCAGCTAACCTAATGAGAAGAGGGGGAAACAAAGGTTATTGCTGTAGGTTTACTTGCCATACATTAAAGAACCCCTTTCCTCCCCCTCTATTCTGCTAGCCTCCCACTGTGCCAAAAGAAGAAGCAGGTTGCCTGACGATGGCAGGCGCCCACCACTGACCTGGGAAATAAATCCTTTAACAGGTGGCCAGCATGGAGGGGAAGGGCTAAATCAGCAGCACACCTTCCTGCTGCCGGCGAGGCTGGCTGTTTTATGTGCCTTAATTATACAGTCCTCCAAAACCTTCACCCCCATCCTCTCTTCTCCTGTACCCACTGCCCTTGATACACCCTCTGACTCCAAGGAGCAACACACATACACAAACGCTATCAAGCACCTGCTAGCTTTCCACCATATATGTAGTCGTTTCAATTTGAATGCCAGGTGTTGGGTTAATACACTGAAAGAGGGAGATGTGAGAGAGTTGTTGGTATGTCAGCTACAGTGAATCTCCAACATCATGCTTGTAATAGCCACACTGAATAGCTAGAGAATGGTTGTGTTGTGACATCTATTCCTGTGTGCTTCTATTCATTGTTCCATCTTCTGAATGATACCACTGGGTTTTGGTCCTTGACTCCGTGGGGAAATCAGCCATGTAGAGTTTTGTCAGTCTCTGTAGCTAAGCAACTGAGCATTACAGTGCAAGAGACCAGCGCTTGCGGCGGTTGCTAGGGAACTGCTAGAGAGTGTTACCACTTGTGAACGCAACTTCGATAGATCAGCCACTAATGGTTCAGGTCTGATGGAGCTTCTCCTAGAAGGAGATGAGGGATTGGCAAGCAGGCAGCATGCTCCATCTAACCAGCTATACAATATGTCACAGCCGACAAGTCTCCGGAGTCCCACGCATCAGCACACATAACAACCAGATGAAAGTGATGGCAGGTTTTTCCTCAATAGGAAACCATTTGCATAGAAGTGGAGACTGAATTATTGAGAGGTGTGGGAGAGAGCAGGGTGGCTGAATTGGGATGAAGGGATGTATGCCTGCCAGCCAAATCCATTAGCCAGGCCTTGCTTGGCTGAGGCAGGCAGTTGATGGGAAGGCTCTGTTATCGGACACTAAAGGACACTAGGGCTGGCCATCACCACGCCTGCCCTCTCTACTCTGTGCCGCAGGGGGAGAAAACGAAAAAAAGACAGAGAAGGAAAGGACAGGAGGCAAAATGACAGGGACAAAAAGAGAAGCCGAGGGAGAGACCAGAGAGGTAAAATAACAGAAAGGCTGAGGAGGTGTTGCCCTGTTACAGCTTTATAATTGGCCTGCAACGGTGGTCAAATGAGAGGCTACTTATCGCACATTGCAGTTCCACAAGAATACTTGTCCATCTCTATAGCCGGAGCCCATTTAAAGAGCATTAGGACAAATGAGGCGTTGAAAAAGAGGACTCCATCTCTCTCTATTTAAGCCAGGATAAAAAAAAGAAAGACATAAGTATTAGACAACTGTATCCCATGCGAAAAAGTAGCTCTGTTGGGTTCTGTTGGGAAGGCAAATTGCCCAGGAGAGTGGACAAGCCTACAGTAGCCTTCACAGAGGACATCTCTGCAAGACAAAATCTGCTACGGTCACTAGAGAACACACAATAGAGGGTCTAAAGATAGAGGCTGTTTATGTTATACAGATTGTAAAGCCATGTGATTTTGGGCTATATTAAAAACATGTACTGGACTTGACATTACTATAACAAACGAAAAAAGCAGCCCAACAACAATCAAATTTGTCAGACAGTGTAGGTAAATAAACTACAAACAGTAAAAACAATTACCTGCTACCTAAACATTTTAACTTTATCTTAGACGCATCTTTAAGTAATTGAAAAGGGTCCCTCTTAATGTAAGAATTACTTAGCCAAGGATGTTGTCATGGCTAACAAAGATTTGTTACATTTGAATTCCTATATAAAAGGTCCATAAAGTGCTGTTAGGATCTTATCTTTAAATCAAATGGCTCTATAATGTGTCACAGAAATTCCCAGACTTGGTTAAATTCATTAGGTGACAAGACAGTGGTCTACTAAAAAGTGTTCTCTATCCGCAGGATGTAGAAGTACTGACATGTAAGTGACAACAACTTGATAAATCCATTGTATAATAAAAGCTCTGTTGCCAAGTGTTTTGTTTTGGAGTCTTTACTACTCAGAATTGCTTAATACAGATTTAAAAATGTCTAGCTAGAGGCATGTAAAATGTGTTCAACCACGGCACAGTGGAAACAGTGCTTAAAGTTCTGACCTTTGAGGTCTTTGAGCTGATTTGCTAAGTAAATCTTGTGTTGTCTAGTCTCACTCCATGAATAAAAGCTTAGAAAAAAGTTAAGATCCAATATTTGCCTACAGTGAATGGAGCAACTGTTTTCAAAGAATCCCCACTAATTATAAGGTCTCTTTCCATCTCTGTCCTCACATTTGCCATTTCATTATAATTCAATGCAGTTTACACTTAGTATCTCTGCGTGAAAGAAAAACACATTGCTGCAGTGATCCATTGCCAATCAGATTTATGCCACACAGTCTGGTGATCCTGGAGAGGGAGACATCCAAACAAAGAGAAAGAGACAGAGACGAGCTCTACGCTAAGACCTGCTTGTACAGAACCCAGTACAGCATGACCAAGTACTGGCTTCAAATACACATAGAAATACACAACTCAAAATAATGAGCATCAAACAATAACAGTTGACTGGGCATCTCAATATAAGACATTGATTTGTGGGTCCTGGTCTATGGTTTGCTCCCTTGGCACAGTGAATATAAGGAGAAACACAATATACTTAAGGAAAACCGAAACCAACACAGAAACTAATCATATTCAGCGACAACCACAATGATGGTGTATGAAAGATGTTTCCCCCTCAACCAAACAAAGTACAGTAAATAGGGAACAGTGAGGAAAAGAGAGAGAGGAAAGTGTGGAACATAACTAATAACTGTCGTTTGAGCCCTGAATTTCATTGCCCCCTATCGTGACAGAAGTACACGATAGCTTACACACAGAGAACAAAAGGGGGCAGCCACAGGGCCGGCTTTAAGGACATACAGCTGTATGTGTTTACAAAGCTTGTGTCTCCTGAAGCTCTCTCTCCCACTTCTTCTCTTCTTCTCTCAAGCACACACTGAAAATCAAGCATGAACAGATATGCACAATTAAATTAGCTCCGAGCTATGTGTAACCGCATCTGCCAAATAAGGACATTACAAAACACAACCCCTAAAATTTTAACTTTACATCTTCCTGTCCCCGTAAAATCACTGAATAGAAAATTAGGCTGAAGCTTTGTTGTTAAGAATAGTACTATTTGAGTGTTGATATTGGGTGGTCACTTGTGGGGAAATCCTACACTATAAATCCGCACATCATCTAATATGCAGTAATGTAATGTGTATATTGTGCTGTATTACACTGTAAGTACATACATACTTCACATGCATAGACAGCAGGAATCAAACTGCTAACCCATAGTGTTTCTTTGAACTCTAACAAACCTCGTAAGATTTCAAATAAGAACTGCAATTTAAACCTTTTTGTGCTTTAAAACCATTTTGTCGCTTCAGAACAAGCAGGTCTGGGAATCTAAGTACATTTTAAAATAGGCATTTTGCAAGAATAAATAGCAGCTATCACATACTAGTGGCACTGCATCTCAATGAGCTCATTATTGCAGTGCTACAGGAAGTGCATCCCTGCAAAGCACTGAAGCCTCATTTGCATGTTTTCATATTTAATTCTGGACAGCAGAGACAGGTCTTGATGTGGCCTAATGTGACGCCTGACATTGCCTAAGCCCTGTAATTATTTTCCTGACCTGCCCAACAATCATCTTTCCTCCAGTTAATTGCCAACATAAACACATCCTCAGGTGGTCCAAGTTCATAGGGAGTGTTTTGCATGCATTACGGCTGTCTCCTAGAAGACTACACAACAATAAATTCTCCCACACACTTATCACAACACATTCCATTGCTGCTTTATGAAGTGCTAAATTACAGTTTCTCTGAAGCCGCACGACTAAAAAGACTGATAACGATCATGGTTGGAGATATAATGGCAAATGTTGCTTTCCAAGTAGAAGCTTAGAAAGTGCAGTATGTTGAAAGAAAAAAAAATTTAACCAATAAGTTCAGAATGAATATTTAATATAATTCCGACTTGTAATATCACACTTACTGAGTTATGGAAGCCATTGTTACTGAGCGTTCAATATTTCAAAAGGCATGGGAATGAGGTAAATGTCTTTTTTCTTGGATATGTTCTGTTCGGATATATACACAGTGGCGCTTTTATTGTGGTTCTTTTCTGTCTTGTCTGTGTGTGCTGAATGTTTGGTGTGTTGTCGCTGTGAGTGAATATTTAATGAAGCCATGGCAAGCTCTCCACTGCTGTTCATCTGGGCATCGAGTCAGCGGAAAAACTCTCTCTCTGCTTCTGCCATCTGTTGGAATCAATAAGGGGGGCTTGAAACCCCCAGCCGCCGTTCAGGGCTCCAGCATGTTGACGATTAAAGCTAACCCCTCTCTCTGTTCCTGCAAGTCCTGCTCACTAGCAGCAAGGTTAAATGGCAGGTGCTGAAAGAAGTATATTATACCCTGCACAGTAATGCTAATCCCTCAATTAAATTATAGCTCCTAAGCAGACAGGCCTTTCCTGGCACTGCAGCTCCAAAAAGCAAAGCCATGTGACATGTTTGTGCACTACAGTCCGCACTCTATGCTGGGGCTTTGGTTGGATTTATGGAGGGAATGATACTCTTCAGAATAACAACAGTACACAATGTGTTTGTGCAGTGTAACTAGACATTAAAAGCTTTGGGATGTGTTTGTTTAGCATGGCAGAGGCATTATGAAGCATTCAAACAAAAGGAACGCTCAAAAATCCTCTTTGTCCTGTTTGTCTTCGTCTGATGTTTACAGTATGTGCCTGTCACGAGTGCACAGTAATAATGTCTGTTTGCAGCAGATGGGAAAAGACTGAAGCAATGTCCTTTTTCTTCAGCCCAGAGGGGTGCTCTTCCTCTAATGGGGAAAAATAAGGTTGTTTAATTGTAGTTTATTTCAGAGCCTGATTGCTTTTATTGAGCTCCATTATTCTTGTTAATGAGCCTGTAATGTGAATGCTGATAATGTGAAAGCAAGTGTCTTCTCACTATGTGAGATCCGAGTGTTTTCTGGCCACTAAATCCTTGGCGATATTATTTTTGACCAAGCATCTGTTTGTTGCCCCTTGCATAGCCGTCATTGACCTAGCAATCACTTAGGAGTGAAACTTTATGTCCCAATGTTAACATTTCTTATTCGTAAACTGCCACAGAAGGAAGGAAAAGCACCGAAGTCGACATGTCACAGAAATTCACATAAAGATGGTCTATAGTGAAGGTGAATGTTTACGGATATTTACTCGAAAGTTCTTGGTATTTTTCTACCAAAAAGGAATGCATATATACACACACACACACACACACACACACACACACACACACACACACACACACACACAGTAATGTTATGAATCTCTTTAGCGAGAGAGCAACAGTATTTGGACTGCCAGTTGAGTGTTGGGCAAGTAGACTGGCATTAAATTGGGTTATGCAATGACAAGCGTGCAAAAATCTCATTGGCATTTGGGAAAGGGAGAATTACATAAAGAATGTATTATGAGTGAATAATGCACTGTGCTACCTTTTTGGACATGCAGCAAAGTGAGTGTCAAAACTCATTCAAACACACATTCTTCAGCCCATGCAGCCGCATATCATGCTTAAACAAGGATACAGGGAATCCTATCTTCTGCTCATTCCTTCATTATGATAACCACAGAAACAGCACCAGAGGAGGGAGACGCCAATAAAATAAACACAGATACAGATGCTAGCAGGCAGTCAGCACAGCAGGGACTCGCTCATCACGGGTCACAGGGAGGACTGGAGCCTACCTCAACCAGTAAGACACCCTGTCTATCACATGGCAAGCACACAGACGAAGAAACATACAGTGTACACTCAACTGTGGATACTTTGAAGTCTTCAGTTCACCTGGCCCAGCTGTAAATCTCCACGATCGCCAACATACACACAACCCTGACAAACCACACACAAGTTTTTCTTGTGTGATGTCACTCCTTCCAGTATGCAGAGGCATTCACTGATCTAGTTACTGCAAAGGGAAAAGTGCTTTGAGGTTAACTAATGATATCAACTCATCCAATCAATCAATCAATGCCATTAATTGCTGCTGCTGACAACTAACTTGATCCTGGCAAAACTGGTCTGACGAGAATGCAACACTCAGCTGTGCAGTTCAGTGATCACTAAGTCACTAAGCACAGTGTTTGTCAGTGCTTGTTGGATTACAGCGCAACATAGTGGATCATATCATTGGACAGTTGCTTAGGAAACATGTCAACTGACAATGGGTTTGTAATGTAATTAGATTCCTATCAGGGCAGTTATTTCACAGACTTATGAGAGCACATTTTGCTTCAAAAGGATCCTGTTCCATCCCCTGAATAAGCTATTTAACAGGCTTCAGACTGTCAGACCCATCAAGGCGAAATCCTCAAAATTATAATGATTAACTTGTCCTTGCGAACTATCAGAGAACACATAACACTAATACTACACTGATACATTTAAAGTGAAGGAGGGTAAATGTAAGACAGATAAAATGACTATTTAAAAGCAAAGAATTACTAAACTATTTTAAATCCCCTCACTTAAATACAAACCAAATCTTTCCCATCTGCTATTACTACTGCTGTGAAGACCAAAACTGTGCCCTTACAGACACACTTACAGCCTGCAAAAAGGAGGCACTTTTCTTTGTGCAGAGGCCTCCATGACTTCTGAGAAAATGTAATAACTGATATTATCTCACATTGCCTCTGTAGCGAGAAATAATGGAGTCCTCTCCAATAAATACCACATCCACATGCTACAGCATTTCGTTAATGTATGTTTTAGAAACACGCGAGGGGAACAGTAATCAGTGCCCGTGCATGAAAATGGTGCCGAGCCTTTTCTTCTCTGATCTAGCCCCCACGACAATATCATTTTTTTCTGTGAACTAGACTGTATTCGTTTTCACGGAGGGTTTATCAATGATGCCATACTGTGTACTTGCTTTAACAGAGCAGAGGGTTGTTGCTCAGCATGAAGCCAACAGGGTATGGCTATGCCCAAGCTAGCTGCTTCTAAGAACTTTTGACTAAGAACAACAAAAACAACTTTTCTTTCCGTTTTTCTTACCCCTTTCTTCACTCCCTGTCTCTCAACTGTACATGTTTAATGAGCTGGCATTGTTTCTTTTACTTTTTATATCATCCTTCCCCCCACCGCTCCTCCATTCCATCTTCCCCACCATGCCTGCACTCACTTTTTCTTGTTTCTCTTTTTCTTCTTCATCCAATGTTCTCCCTGCTGGCATTCACAATGCTCCAGAAGGGACTGGGGAAAAGTACCATCCTTTGCTATGAAGTACTTCACATTCTTGGTGCTGACATTCACTGTCCCGTATTCCATGCCAAGAGAATGAGGGGTGCAAGAAAATAATTAAATTTTAGTGGGAGTAACAATGGGGTGAATAAAAGCTTAAGAACGTTGCTGCAGTTGAGGTTCACAGAGCTGTGCACATGTAAAAGTGATAATCATACAAAATGGCACATCTTGCATTTCAATTGAAGTACAAGAATAGTTTTAATCCGTACCCATCATCATTTTGTGCTGTAGAAAAGTTAAAGTGAATTCTTTGTGTTAGAGAATTGTTAGGCAAATGGAGAGAACAGCATTAATAAAAAAAAAAGCCTATCTTTCCTGCACGATTGGGTTCTTCCATTTTGCTACTTCCTGTCAAAAGCATCACTCCATGAAAAAGGACAAATGAGATTCCATGAATAGATGAATGGTGTCTTCATACATGTTCAATCTAAATCAATCATTAATGAGTTAATTTGTCGAGGGGATGGGATAAAGCTTCATCACGCAGACCACAACGACTCCATTTCTTTGACAGGGAGAGCAGACTCCGGGGGACGGCTGGCTGACTGCCTCTTAGTGAGTGTGAGTGTTCGGCAGCTTCAGCGTTTGAGACCCGCATGTGTAACACTTCAAAAAACATGGTGACACCACTGTGAACCACGTGCAGTAATTAACCGCAACTTGCTTTTCTTGCACAGGCCAAAGCAGAGATGCTAGTCTCACTTCATATTCTCATTTCTGACCTCATTGAGATGAGGGTCTGTGTGACACAATAAGCCAGGCACACTGACCAGATCATCACATCTATCACATTAAGAAAACCATGTACAAATATTCACAGCAAAAACCTTTTTAAGTAGTACATTGCTTGCATGTATTGTGGGAAAATGCAAGTCAGAAGAGATGAGGAGATGAATAGGAATAGAGAAAAGGGAATCTGATTTATCTACAGTGGTTCATATGTGAATAGCGGAGGAGGCCAGAATGTTCCAATAGGCTGTGGCAGTCTGAGGAGGCCTTGGACAGTGATTTATGGGTCAGTGGTAGATGTGTTAATGGACTGGGCCTATGGAGCATATCCATCCCAGGTATGGAGCCCCGTACCTAGGATGGATATGCTCCACGGCAGCTTCTCAGAGCAGCACAACACATCATTGCAGAGACTGACAGCGTTTTGGATGTCTATAAACACAGAGCCCAGTGTCAGCTTCTGTTAAAAGGATAAATGGGCCACTGGTGACGCACGTCACAAACAGACACATTAATACAGCACAGCTGGAGAACAGGGATCAAGACAGGTGGGAAAGGTTAAAAACAGCAGGTGTTTTTTTCTTTACCTTTTTATTCCAAAAGCAGACACAGCAACTATGTGTCCAGGCTCAATAAATATATTACAATATAATTTAGATTCTTCCAATATAGTAGGTGTGTATTGACTTCTTTATTTATTTTTTTGGGGCATTTTCGGCCTTTATTTTGACAGGACAGCTTAAGACATGGAAGGGGAGAGAGAGGGGGAATGACATGCAGCAAAGGGCCGCAGGTCAGAGTCGAACCCGGGCCCACTGTATCGAGGAGTAAACCTGTACATATGGGCGCCCGCTCCACCAACTGAGCTATCTGGGCGCCCATGTATTGACTTCTTAATGTGATACAACAACGTTGCTGCCCCTAACCACCCCTGGCTAGAACACATCAAGAAAACTGGGAGGAATTAATATCCTGAAAAGGTGAAGGGCTTCAGAATTTAACAGTGTGATATACTGGACAGTGAGGTGTCATTAAGGTAAAACAGACAACAATATGGACACAGAGGAACTAACATTAAACAAAGCCCAAAGGCACCATAAATACACCTGACTAAATCAAGAGGACTTCAGAGGATATTCAGCGTGTCTGTGGTCAGGATTATAAAAAATATTTAGTTTGTACTGGATATTGGAGAGCTCTTTACCATTTTAGCAGTGTTTTCCTTTTTTGTTTTTCATATGATGGCACAATTGGGGATGCAGGTTTTTATGTTTGCCCACATCACGTGCATATGCACAAAAGATCATATATCATGATTATTTATTCGTCTTTGACAACTGCACTTTAAACTGACAGAAAACGGCCTTCACTTTTGTGTGCTTTAAAAATAAGCAATGTGCAATATTTATTTCAATCTTTTTCACATCAAATCAGTGCATTTGACCCTTTTCTTTGGCTCTTTTGTGACTAGTCACAAAGTGTGTTGCATAATACTGGCTTCTATCTAAATTATATCTTGCAATAACGCTAATAATGTTAAAGGAAACATTATAGTTATTATAGTATATAGTGCAATTACAGTTATTATGCAGCTTATTCAGTAAATCTTAAATCACAGTAGATCAAGATGATGACCCTATCTTAGATTCACTGGATCACTTCAGCTTTTATCAAAGAAGGTGCGCATTTCCCCAAAATGTATTACATGCAAAGCTCAGATTTGTTTTCTATTAACTTGAAGAGAAGCATTTTAGACAAAACAAAGGAAAAAACATAATTACTAAAAATAAGTCTCTTACAAATACAACACACATTACACAATGTGGTATTCCAAGGGGAGACTGAAACCTTTTTGCCGTCAGTGTAACAAGCAAATAACACGCCTCCGTGGAACACAAATGAAAATGTATTGAGAAAGAACATATTTAAATTCATCACACCCCCATCTTACCATTACGCAGCTTTCTCACTGCTCCGTCTTGGCTGCAAACTCTAAAACAGCACAATGTGAATAATTGGCATGTTTTATAAAGGCATAAAACGGGTTTGAAGAAACGTGCCAGGCTGCAAAAGCTCACAAGCACCGGTCATGTGTCTCTGACGGAAAAATTGCAATGATCCAAACCTTGTAAACACCATTAAAACATCACAGCCTATAAAGAACTTTTATGAAGTAAAGAGGTATCTTTACAGGTTTTGTACTACGGCTCCTAAAATGTATGCTGTTATTGCTGCTGCCTGCATGAAAACAACCTTTAGTTACAGTTTAAATATAGTAGTTTGTAGGGTAGAAGTCTTGGTAATAACACCAATTAATGCTCACATGTCTATAATGTTATAAATAGATATATCTGTGTCAAAATGTTTATGAGTGTGTAGTAACGTCCTTGCACGTGACCAAAACAAGCCTTTCTGCATTTAGTAATTCTGTTCACTGTGAGCTAGAGCAGTTTAACATGGTGTCTCCTCCTCACTCTACATTTTCTGTGTAATAACTCTGGAGAAGTTTGCCAGGTGGTGCAGAGGGTCACTGTGTACACTTTACCAGAGCTGTTAGAGGCACTCTGATGGAAGCCAATATCCATTTGTAAAAGACCTATCACATGGGGTGAGTGCCCTTCGCTGCAGCTTTCTCTCCTCCTCTCCTTTCCCCATATGGTAGCCTCCTAATCAGATTGGTCAAAAATGGCCCCAATTGCAGTGAATATATTAATAAATAAAGCGGAGGAAATCACTTATGCTGTATTTTGGAGCCAACATTCATCATTGTCAGCAGGCATATACAGTTCATATGCCCCTAACACGTCCCATTTCCCCACAAGTAGCCATCCCGCAGTTTGATAGGACAGCATACTCGCTCATTTATAGTAGAGCCTGTCAGTTTTGTGCTATTTACTAATGTAAATGTCCCCCAAATGAAGTCATCGTCAGGCATACCCTTGCTATGACAGGAAAACAGGCGAGCATAGCCATTTTGAGTCATATTTGCGTCCATGCTGCATAGATTTGAATACCTACTCTGCAAAAGTAGTTGAAGGTTGTGGTGACCTCCAGACATATCCACATCCAGAGATATATATTACAATGCTTACCTTACCTCATAAGAAAACACGCCATTACAAAGTTCAGGTGGAGCAGCGCAAAGATAGGCTTCATGGTAGATAAGTTGACACAAGTCCAGAAGCACTGAAGCCTCTTTACAGACTATGTAAACAGTCAATGTAAAGTCTAACATTCAGTCATGCCTAATCTAATAAGGTGAGTTAGAGGAAATATTCTTGCGCTGCCTTACAAGTCTTAGACTCCACACACTGGAAATTGTACTGTATACACAATCTATAAAAACATTAGCTCCACAACAACAGCCTAATGGATTACATTCATAAACAGAGTACCTAACCAGTAGCATAAAGCATGCAGAAGAAAAGCTGAATGTTGATCCAAGCAGCTGAGGTTACCACAGAGAGAGGACTTTCCTTTTGTTTACAATGAAATTCTCTAAAAGCCATCATATCTGCTGCGTTCCTATTGAGTTACAGGACAAATGAATTACTGGGCATTTAGTGTGGCAAGCAGCAGCGTCTCTTAAAGCTGGGGGGGGGATCTAAGGACTGAGCCGGAGAGAAATGCCACTGCTGAGATCCATTTCCAGCTACGTAGGAGGGGAACTAAACAGTCCTCTTCCACTCTCTTCTGCTCTTTCAATTTATTCTCTGTTTGAATGTTCACTGTGGTCTGCCCACTTGTTTCTGGAGCTGATAATCTGCTCAGGAAAATTAGCTTATCTACATTTAGCATTCAGGAAGACAGAGGAATCTCATAAACACAGATAAATAAAATACTGCACTGTACAATGCTCTGTGTGTGTGTGTGTGTGTGTGTGTGTGTGTGTGTGTGTGTGTGTGTGTGTGTGTGTGTGTGTATGTATGTGTGTTTGTGCATCATAGAAAGACAGAGATAGCGAGCTCTTGTATGCTTGCATTACAGTAAACAGGAAGGGGGGCTCCAAAGGCATTTTTTGATGCCAGGAATTTTTAAATTGCATGACTGACACTGATTCTTCTGTATGTGGATACAGCCATGTCCCGAGGGCAGGAAAGCCCTGTATGGTCTCAAGTGTTCAGTTAGCTGCGCCTGTTTTGGCTATACCTGCACATCAGTAAATCTCCCTGTCAGTCAAAGTTCTGGCGCCATGAAGGAAGGAGTCAACTCTCCGCTGAGCCTCTGCAGGTGAATAACAGGGAGGGCAGGGCCAGGTAGCGGCCTGCAACCACTCATAAAAGCCTGTTATTAGTGACCCATGCAGTTGAAGCACCAAACACCACTTAGGAACATGTTTGCCTCAGTTTGATTGGTAGGATGGGAAAAAATGCCACCGGCAAATGCAATGAATTATATTCCAGTGTTACAGCCTTCAACATCATCTGACTCCTAACTGTGGCAGAAAACAGTTTGAGCCATACTGGATAATGTGTGGGAGGCAGATGTCACGCCTTCTTGGGGTTTATAGAGCTCATCCATTAGTTTTTTTTCCACCCTGAGAGCAGGAAGAGCTCACAACATTAGGTTCCTCAGCAGAAAGCAAGTGTCGCATCACATTCAAGATGGACGAACATCTAACAAAGAGGCCAGTGGTGCAACAATAATGAAAGGCATGGGCAGTAAGCAGACACTGTAACCTTCCCGGGCCATATCACCAACACATACATGGACAGACCTAAGCTGTAACAACTAATACGATCCTGTCATGACATTAAACAGCATGAGCCCATCCCTACATGCAAAAAGCAACGAGACTGCTTAGACAAGAAGAAAACAAGAGAGATAGGGGAGCACGGACTAGTGAGGGATTTCCACATTAACTGTTATCTAAACTCTTGCAGGCAGCTCTCTTATAAGACCGAGTAACCATTTGGTTAAAATTATGTTGACCATACATATCAAATATCAACTACATAAATTCTTAATGATGGCTAATGCACAAATCCATTTAGGCAATTTCGACACCAGGCTGATGATTTCCACTGACATAATAACAGCCAATAATCCCTGATGAGCTCTTAAACAAACACAGTTTTATGTTGCCAGGCAAATTGCCACCTCTACAAAGAGCTAACTGACATCACTGAGCTAAGTCAATGCACTAAGTGTATGACGGAAATTAATTCAGCCTTGATAGGTACTGTACAGTAGAAGTCATTCATGCACTTAACTTTTACCCTGCACCTCATACCTGCAATGTCGGCCTAAAAAGGACGATCATATTGAGGTCAAGACACAATGAAATAATGTCTCCAATGAAAAAAAAACTTTCATGAATCTTGTCAAGATGTGCTATTAAAGCCATGGGCTTGACAGCAGGGAGGTTTAAGAGGGGAGCCTTGAGGGGCTATTACCTCACCTGTGGGTGATATCTAAATAAGAAGCATGTCCAACATACTAGAGAAGGGTACATCAGTGTCTTGACCTACAGTATAAAGCTTCTTGATGTGGATGTAAACCAGTGCAGTGAATTAAACC
The DNA here is from genome assembly GCF_031162955.1 of Sander vitreus. NCBI lineage: Eukaryota > Metazoa > Chordata > Actinopteri > Perciformes > Percidae > Sander > Sander vitreus. The sequence goes on along the minus strand of NC_135871.1, from coordinate 11,936,911 downwards.
TAATTTCTAACCGTAACCCTAACCCCTAACCCTAACCCTCTGGATTATTTTCAACCTAAAAGAGATCAAGGAAAGGACATCCTGTACCTTATCCAAACTGTCTCAGGTAGGGGTGGTATTAGTCTAGATAACCACTTCCGGGATTGCTCTGTTGCCGCCAGAAATTCCGCCGGATTTCACTCTTTTTGGCCGGATGTCCGGTACCTTCCGCTTTCTTTGTGTTGGAATTATAAACGCCGGTCGATTTATGAGGATTATGGTTAACTGCTCCTCAGATCTCTGCAGGGTAAATCCAGACAGTTAGCTAGACTATCTGTCCAATCTGAGCTTTCTGTTGCACGACTAAAACAACTTTTGAACGTTCCACCAAAACAAGTTCCTTCCCGAGGCTATTTTGCAGCGGCACCGTGGCTCTCTCCGGTGCTTAGCGCCGCCCATGACAATTGTGACTGGTTTAAAGAAATGCCAATAACCAGAGCATGTCTTCTCCCATCCCGGAACACTGTGTGGACTAGCCAGACCCTCCCCCGCAGCGCTGTGAAGGAAGGACTGGCAAAGTGAGACTAGGGTGGTATAAATAGAAAGCATAAACTATGTTGTGGGCACAAAGGCCTTTTTCCCCCCCCAAATGCTTTCAATTCTAATGATATAGAGGCAGGGTAAGACAATTACATATAATGTAACAGGGTTTTATAAAGTTTTATAACCACAGTTTTAAGGCAGCTGCACCTCCTTCAGCTACAGTGGAGGCTGTCAGTGCTGAAATATGGTTATGGTAATGTTGTGTTATCATCTCTCCATACTATCCGCTTCAATCTTCGACGTTCCATGACTTTGGTAGCATTCTCGGTATGTGAAATAGATGCTGACATACTGTTCTTATATCTTTGTTAATTATTGTCAGTAAGTTTGATGTGCAATATGTATATTTTTGATGATGATTGATAGCTCATATTAGACTGACAGTATGCTTTAGTAAGCTAGTTTGCCACTATTATCTTGGGTTGTGCTACATGTAAGCATATTTTAGTTTATTTAGATAAACAATATAGGTTACATTACGTACACTGTATAACAATCCATTACGTATTTCCTTTATTTCAGCTTACATGTTAGCTACTGTATATACTACCGCATTACAGTGATGTGTAGCTATATTGTTTTTACAATTATCATTGTATAATGTTTGTGACTCATCAATACGTAAGTAACTGGTCATTGTGTTTCATTTCCCAGTTTCACCCTTTCTAAGTCAAATAAACTGAGTTATGACAATCCCAGTCTCCAGTGCTTGATGGTGGAAGGTGTTTAGCTGCTGGTCAGATTGCACAGGGTTACGTGCATGCAGGACAAGATAGGTAAATATTGTTATCTACAGTACAGTGGATGAGAAGTCCTGATGGAGCGGCAGATGGAAAATAGATTGTCTCAGTTTACTGAGCTAAATTGAAATTGCACAAGGTGAGCCATCTAATACCTACACATTAAACCATTACGCAATCACACCCTCTGGACACAATTATGTCTCCAGCTGATACTAAGTCCCTTTACAGATGATGCATGTTTGTGAGAATCCTTCTGTTGTAAAAATGGCTAAGATTTCCCTTCAGAATCAGATTTTAACAGAGTCAATCGAAAGGTTATATTAAGTATATTAATAACAGTGACTTTTTTTTAACCAAATTTTAACACATTTTTGATTGAAAAAATGTCTCTATTAGCAGTAACTGTACATACCCTCTTCTGATTAAAATAACTTAGAGTTTCAAGCTTCATTTTTCTTTACTTAGACATTATGGGATTTTTCTGCGTGCTACACATTCTAATGCCATTTGAAATAACAGTGATATTTTTAGCTGTATTTAAATGTCACCTTGCCACCTTTTTGTACTATCTATTCTAGCAATACCCTTACAGTAAATACATACAGTATAATACTTCCATCAATAGCTGAGACATGCCTCATAAATTACACTGCATTCGGAACACAGAAAATTAAGAATTGTATTATATGTTATCACAATCATGACTGAGTGTCAATCGACATGTAATGGTTACATAATATTGGCTCAGAATGCTATATTATACAACTCCTTTGAATTCATAGAAATGGGTTTCCACTAAATGGATTTAAAAGAAGAGGTACTGTAGGTGTACTAGATAATATGAAGGAAGAGGGACATGTACTGACAGGGTTAAGGTGAGGTTGATCTGTCCTAAGACAGACAAGAGGGGCATAAGCTCCACACTTGGGAGCTCTGATCCTTCACCTTGGACCAAAGCTTTAGACCCCAGTCTGGCCAGATAGATTCTGACTCAGTTCACTGTTTCAGCGTTGTTGTTTTTTTTTTTCACTCTGGGACACAAGTGTGCACAAACGCCTGCATAACCAGCCCTTTGACTGGGATTCAAGAATGATGACAATGAAAGTGTACCCACATATTCAGCAGATGGCAGATTCATTCATACAAGCCAAAACTACCATTGCAAGGGAGTCCAAAAAGGTATTGCAAACAACAGACACTTATGTAACCACAGATCAATAGAAACACTAGCATCGTGTTGACCACTTGAGCAGAGCAAGAGTTGTGTGTTTGTTCTGTGAGAGAAACTAGTTCAACAACCTATAACTAAGACATTCTCAACTATCACTGGATCAGTTTGAGGATGGACAGGTCATGAAGGTAATTCCATTTTTAAATATTTGAATTCTCTAAAGCAAGTATCATTCAAATGAAAGCATACAAGTCAAGTTAAATAAACAGAGTGTAAGCAATTTAAACAATAGTTGGTGACTTGTTTGCACAACGAAATTATAGCAAGATGTGTGTTATAGTCTCAGAATGAAAACTCCTTCCTGGTATCAGAAAGGACTGCAGTTAAAAATAGACCCACTTAAATCTAGTGTAATGTTGATTTCCTTGTTTCAGTGAACACGTGTTTTAGTGAGCATGTGGCAGTTACGTCTGCAGTTACCAAGCAGACAGATAAAAACGACCACATGAGGTGTTATCAAAACATACTGGTGCCTAGGGACCAGAGTTTCTTTACACACTGCATTTTATTACCTTCTCACATATAAGGAGAGCTAGAAACTGATGTAAAACATTATAACAAAGGATAGTAATATATCAAATGCTGGATAAAACATATGCTATAGATACTGTATAATATATGCAGCAAAGACAGCTGAGGCACATTTTGGCCAGAAACACATCAAAGTCATCCCCCAGTGTGCATACCATACAAGAATAACAGTGGGAACAAGAAGAGTCCCAAAAGGGGAAATAAGCAGTCCCTTGTTGGATTCTTAACATCCCAGAAACCATCTCTAATTAGTGACAATGCTGCTCCCATGGTGCTGATGAGAAATATTTGCGTGTGATTATTTTGGCATGAAAAAGAATTAAATATGGTTTGAGCAGAGTTGGGAAGAGGTTTTTAGTACGTCACTTAGGGTTCTCTCACTCTCGGTCATGTTTTTATTGCTTTTCAAATGAATCTTCTCAGGCCACACACTTACCAATGAAGGGAATAAACAGATGCTAGTCCTGACTCAGCAATTCTGCACACCCTTGCCTTTCAAAACCAAAAGTTATGGGAAGACAAAAATAACAAGATTATATTCTCTGCATCCCTTTTAAACCATTCTAAGGCGCTGTCAGATTGAATATCATTAAACCTTTTTTATTTCTTTTCATATCTCTTTTCTTCTGTCGACAGCTAGTTGTCATAAACTGCCACCAAACCCCCACGAGGCCCCCTAGTGCAGTCAGACAAAGTACAAAGCAATCATAACTGCTGATTAAAGCTCTAATGCATTCTGCTGGGTGGGGCTGGGCCCTGCATCATTAATGAAGAGCAGATATTATATCCTGTTTACAGGGAGAAGGGAGGCAGCTCATATTAAGCATTAGCGCTCCCCTTGCAGTACTTCCACCCACACACTGAGAGGGCAGCATGCCCCTGGCTCAACATCGACCTGCAGACTTTGGTGAACAGTAGACTGTGGTAGGTGGAACAAGAATGACGCATACTAAGAAGGCTGTATCTCAGAGGCTGCATCATGACATCAGCGAGCAAATGCTGCTGGGCAACATCTGACGTTTATTTTATCGAATATATGCGCGTGTCTGTGTGTGCATACCTCTGCATACGTTTGCAGGTCAGTAAGAAACGTTACCCACGGGGTTATATGTCATACTGTATCTGAGGTGCCCAATCATCTTACTTCCCCATTATTTGCCCCTTTCTGCCTCTTTCTCTGTCTCTCCTGGCATCGGCCAAGTGTCAGTCTCTGAGGAGGGACACCCGCTCGGCATAGTGCTCGGGACAAATACTGCAGCAGCGTTTCCTCTGCTCTACCCATCTGTTGGTTTTGGCCAACTCCTCTGGACCACAGCACAGTTATGGCCAGGCTTTAGCAAACACGCTTGTACAGCAGCCAGACCACTTTACAGAGGACTTTTCTGTAAGTACTGTCAGCAGCAATTAAATGAGGGAATGGAACGGAACTGGATGTTTGGGCTTTGGACAGTGGGATGGTTAAAACATTGAGAAAAGATCATTCCCACGATATTTACATCCTATAAGTTCTATTTCTGACCTTCCCCTGGAGAACTGTGTTTTTCTGATGCTCTTCTAAAATAATGTGACACGAGCATGGATGCACATGTAAGGACATTTAGTTGAGCAGACATAAAAGAACAAAAGTTGACTCATATTTCTCTTGCACAATCCTTCATATCAAAGTGAGTCCCACTGACAATGAAATTAAAGAATTGGACTGCAATTGTGTTTACAGAGAGTTAATCATTATTGGATACTCTTATTGGATAATCTTCCATGAACACAAAAACAACTAATTATTAAGCAGGAGCACTCTTTTGTAAACACTGTTTATTTTAATTCTGATTTTGCACTTCCCCCAAGCCTTTCTTACCTCCTGAGCCACAATACTGTCACATCAGCACAGACAAAGTCAAGTAAACAGTGACAATGGAATCATGAGACAAATAATTTAAGTCATCTGAATATAAAACAGCAGCAAGCCCAAGAGCAGTCTGTGCTATGACAATCTAATTACAAAACTTTACTGGAGCAGGAAAGAGGAGAGGAGGGTAGAAGATAGGAGAGGAGAGAAGAGGAGGGTAGAAGATAGGAAAGGAGAGAAGAGGAGGGTTGAGGATAGGAGAGGAGAGAAAAAATATGTGATAAGATGAGTCTTTCAGATTCCGAGCAGCTCTTTTTCCCTGCAATTGCATTACCTTAAAAAGCCTGGCCTTTAATTTATCTGTATCTTCTAGCACAGGTAATTTCTGAGTGCAGAGCAGGGAATCATACAGACACTCAATCGATAAAAGAGAGCCACAAGGAAGCAACAGAAGTGATTGCTTCAACCTACTGAAGACAGCTAGAGGATATGAGCTGTTCCTCAAATAATTTTAATGTGAACTCACAAACACAGTAACAGACAGAAACACTGCAGCTAGTGTATGACTTACCTGTAAGGTGTTAACAGACACAGTTGATTGGGGCCAAATGGGTGACAGCATGAAAAAAAAGGAAAAGGACAGACATTAGTGACTATGAAGAAGAATGTGGAGGGGAGTGCTTTTCTACTGATATGGTCATTTGTTGTCTCACATGTGTTTACTATTAAGCAAGGAAAGATGGACTGTGAGTGCTTTTTAGGAGAATGTGTGAACCACACAGAATATTTGAGCAATGTTTTTAACAAGCTCGGGTGGAAAATAGTTCAGCATTTACTATACATGGGACATGACTGGCCAGATAAGTGCACTGAATGATGATCCACATTCCAGCCACAATTTGATCCAACCCCTTCTGAAAATTGGCACCAGATGCCCAAGGGAAGAAAAACAAATCCCAAAATGAGCCCATGTGATTGAGTAGCATCTACCCCACAATGTCTGGCCTGCACAGACACTAAGATCAACGTCCACTGTGATAAGGGTTAAATTCAACACAGATGGACTAATCAGACTTTCTGCCCTTAATTTCCAATAGTTTCCTGTCACCTGAAACCAGCCTTGGGTTTAAATAGGGGCTCAGGGAATCCATGCACTCGGATTTCTGTGTTACACTGGCAAGAACATTATATAGCAAAAATCAATATGTTGAAGTGTGATTAATGACAATGTAACAAACTGTTCAGAAATACAGGACCAATGGCATTATAATAGTTATTTATATAGAATTGTTATTTGTGTTGCATAATGCACTCAAAATACTGTAGGTTGCTCTCCATTTTTGAGATCTGGTTTGGGGCAATTTCTTAGAATTTATGAAATGAACAATAACAGAACGACTAGACAGAATATAATCCATTTAAACGTATATAAAAAGCCATTGCTGAGGTCACACACACACACACACACACACTGGAGGTTAGACATACTTGCATTTTACTGTAGCAGCAGATTCATCTGAAAGGCTTTCTCATTTACTATTACATGCATGTTCAACACTTTCAGATCAGATTTCTTTCATTTCATTTTACAGATTATCAATCACTGAGTGGCAGATGACATAAAACGTTAATGCATTCATAAAAGCCTTGCTAAAATAATCAACATTTGTTTCCGTGGTTGTCGCAGGGACGAGAAAGATGAATCTAGTGTTGAATCTATTCTGTAGGCTGACTGGGAGACTCAAGGAGAAACGGTGTGTCTTTTGTTTATTTAGTTCCCCCTCCTGGAAACATGCGAGAACAGAGGCCATACCAAGAAGACAGGTATGAGCTACCCTGGCCCTGGCCAAGGGCAAGTTTTGTTTTGCTAGGATGCAGTGGTTATGCTTTGGAATGGATTAGAACAACGTGATCCAAGACTACAGTAAAGCTCGGTGGTATCTTTTCTCAAGAGTGTGGTCTCACAGCCTGAGGAAAGGTAGATACTGTTGCCTGTGATAAAGTACGGTTGGTGCATACATTGTAACTGGATTAGGCCCTCTGGCCACATGGAATTCTCTGGAGGTCAGCATGCAGAGAATGCAATGCCACAGAAATATGAGCCAAAGCTGTGCAACACTGACGTGGTGCTGCCAAAGAATGTTTTTACACCTTCAAAGACGACTTCTGAAGGTGGCGATTAGAACATTTTGCAACTAATTATTTAAAGTCAGATGCTGCTGTTGTTGGCACAACAGATGAGGCTAAGAAACAGATGCAAATGCCTCAACCACCAATTAACACTTTATTTTAAAGTCTTAACTTTAGCTTTTAACAGCTACAGTTAATTTACATCAGGGTGATGGCAACACATTCAAGAGATACATACAGAAGCATATTTGTGTAGTTAAGTAGAAACTTACGCTAGGATTTTTTTTTTTTGCTAATCTTCAAAAGCAGTTGTCTTTTGCCTTTGGAAATAGTTGCGTAGCTGTTTAGGAGGAAATGTTTATCGGTGAATAGTTCCATTTGATCAACAGCAGGAGAGGAGAAGAAGCATTAGAGCCTCCGTAGAAGAACATCTGCATAGCAGGACTTAACTTAGCTCTGCTGGACAATACAAAAGTCTGTTGCGGCTGTTTCCACTTATTGTACAGTGGAAAGGTTGACTTCTTAACACTATTCATCTGCTAAGTCCCATACAATTACTATCTTAATTGGATATCAAACGTTTGATTGATCATCCATTTAATAAATGTAAGAGACGTTGATAAGAGACAGACCAATTGTCATGCCTGGCACTAAAAGATTGAACTTGGGAATAATAATAACGTGGAGAATTTCTCTGTCAGACTGACTTCACATAACTCGCCAGTTGTGTTATGTTATAAACAGCAGTTTTGAAAAATCTGAAAATTAACAGGCGTTTTACAAAATCTAAAATGTCAAAGACAAATCACATTAAACAAATGAAAAAAATAACCATTAGTGATGTATTTTCCCACATTCAAACAGGTCACCATAGGACTGACACATGTGCTACCAGTTGGTTGGGCTAAATCTATTCTTTCTAATGACCATGCAGGCAGCAGCTCAAGAGATGCAAGCCCTGTCCATTCCTGGGAGAGATAGAACGCCAGAGGTAATTAACAGCAGCGGAGGTGCTGAAGGGCTGCATGACATCCAGCACCGGATAGTATGTTCCTCTCCTCTGTCTTTTGTTAATTAGTAGCATTAAACTAATCCTAGCCTCATCCTTTCTTTTCCACCATCAAAGTCCACCAGGGTAATGCAACGGCACAGTGAAGCGGAGCAGTCTAAAATGAGGAACTGTAACAATACCAATTTGCCACAGCTCTGAACACTGCAGCATTTCCTAAATATATGTACTTGCGCTCATCTCCTTTTTTTGTGGCTGATGCTTTGATAGTGTCCTCTGTGTAAGCCTGAGTGCTGCAGGGTAGAGGTTTGGAGTGGAATGAAAGAGATCATAGGGAGCTGGAGCTTGCAACATAGGTGTGTCTGTATCAACACTGGTGTTGTTATACCCCCGCCTGTGGCACGATGCTATAGACTGCATTGTGATTTACTATCCTGCACAGATAGTAGCAAGGGAGCATGGGAATAACAGATGCCACTAATGTAGACTATAGGTCTCTAATAATAGCCTTCAAAAGGCTTTCTGCGACACTCTAACAAACCAGCAGTAAGTTTATTAAATCTGTACATCTAAAGTAATTACTTGGATGATGGAGACATCAGTACTTTTGCATCATTAGGAAACTGAATGCAGTATACAAAATATTGAATATCATTTAGTTTGGTAGAGCTTTTCTCCCATGACGACACTGCTGTGGGTTTTAAGACACAAACTTAAATGTGAAATCTTCAACTTGACAGTCATGCCAACATGATCGATCAATTCAGTCATCAATTGAATTTAGAGATTCTGTTGGACTATAAGAAAACAAAAACCCAAATCGATGTGTGGGTTTGTGTCTGTAAGAAATAATTCTCAGTCTCAAATAAGTATAGAAGTATGCAGCCTGCCCTCAGTCCCAACAGTGCCTACAGAATCTTCCAATGTAGGAAGGAGACATGACCCTTTACTCCCTGGCTAGTTAAATTATTTACAGGTGCTCGTCCTGACAAACCTCTTACTGTCCTCACCTTCTCACACGGAGGCACTCCGCCACACTGAATATAAACCACCACCACGCCAGTGCTAGATGGTCACTCCGTATTCAAGCTGGACAATGTGTTAAGGCAATTGTGTTGCACTCACTTCTATATCACTTGATTCAGAAAAAAGTCAGTCATGTGGAGTTCTATTTAAATTAGCACCATTTTATTAACATTTACCGAATCCTAAATCAAAAAGCATACTGTTCCACTGGTACACATCCATATTTTTTACACTGGCAGATGAGAGAGACACGTCTGGCTTTGAAAGTGAACTTGAGCTGACCACAAAGAGACTGAACTTGCACTCCCCCGAAAAGAGAAAGGATGGTTGAAAAACAGGGGAAATCACTCCCTTGTCTTCTCCCAACCTCTGTGTTTTATGCTTTGAATCCGACTTCAAAGCAATGCGGGGCTGAAAGTCACCCTGTTGTGTGGGTGGGAAGCTTTTCCTTTCTTTGTTGCTAACACTGCAGTACACTGCACACCTGTTAGAACAACACAAACATGCTTATCACTCACACAGCATTTTGGTTCTTTGTGTGTAATCAAACCACAAACATCTGTAAACACAGATAAACATTGCAGGCGTGAATGGTATGGATGGTGTGACATGTCCTGGATTTTGACAGCAGCAAGTATGTAAAGCATAACATAAATGTCATGCATCGTACTTGGCAGTGTTGTAGCGTTTTTTAAAGCACTGTATTTCTTTTATCACATCTAAAATAAAATCAATCCCTATTTGACATAAACATCATGATCTGTGACTGATCCAGCCACTGTGGTTGGCCTAAACAAGACTTATTCTTCCATAAAGCAAATAAAAACAGCTACTTTATCAACCAAAGCTCTTCTGACAACTGGCACTTTTATGGACTTGCATGATTTTGGGTGTTTCATGTCACTGTCAAACCACAATGTTTTCTTTATTGATTTTACAGTCTGATTTCATCACAGCCAAAGAGGAAGGGAGCCAGGGCGGACACATTAGAAAGAAAACATCAGAAACAGAAATGTAATACTGGAAGTGTTGAGGCTCAACAGAAGCAATTCTGCTAGTGTCTAGAGGATGATGATTGCTTTATACTGTAAAGCTCTCTTATCCTTGTCAAGTTTGTCAGTATGTTTATGAAGGTGCTGCAGCAGTAAGAGGCAGCGTCGGCTGGCATCTGACTGGAAAGAAGCCTCCCTTGGGGACTTACATCCCTCTAGGAGGACATGTGTTGGAGGAATAGGAGGGGGGCCTGTTTGTGAGCTCCAGCGGGTGCCAGAAAGATCACAGTGACCTGCTCCAGGAGCGTGCGTCCCACTGACAGAACTCCTGAAGCCAAAATAGACTCTTCAATCAGGGTTTGCAGCGGACTGCAGGCGATGTCATTACTATCACCAGTCTTGTATTTTTCTCAAAAGAAAACCACATCAAAAGTGCATCTTGTATGTGCCTCGCAAGAAGCACAGGAGTCCACTGATGAAACACACCTCTATTAGGCAGACTCTGACTGCGGACTGCTACAGATACTGACCTTGAGAAGATGTAATGGTTTTCTACATGATCTTTCATGATTAAAGAAAAAACAAGGCAACTGCTAAACAAAGACATCTGTAGAGTTGGAATGAGAAATATAGCAATGAAGCTAGATTAGAAATGATGTGCTTCTATGCGTCAATTTCTGCAATATTTAGTATTTAAATGGTGCACAAATACAAAACTGCTTCTTTTTTTTTTAACCATGGCTTATTATTATGTCAGACAGTATTAAGTCTTAACACATCTTAACAAGCCATATAATACAATAGTAATACAGTCATTAATCAGAATTTTCCAGAAGATCAGACACTATTTCGCCAGTGGGCGGAGTTAATTCCACTACTTCCTAGTTTTGCAGATTTTATTTTAACAAATGAGAACTTTAATAACTTGCAGGGAGAAAGGGTAAGGCATGCTACTGTTCTTACATCAGAAAAATACAGTTCATTCTAGCGAATTTTCAAAACCGCTTGATTTGTATTGAAACAGATGCAATTGTTATTTCACTTCAATAGCAGAGATTTATACGGAAGCCATAGGATTTTTTTTGTTGAAGAAAATATATTTTTGGTAATCAAAAGTAGTCCAACTATAAATGATTTTTTTTTTTTTTCCCAGTGTTCCCGGAAAACGACCACAATGACTGCATCCCCTGGTATTCAGCACAGCACAAATGTTAGAAGTTTTTAAGCTTGCTTTGAAAAGAAGTGCATTTCTATTCTCAGACTCTTTTCAAAGCACAACTTTAGCGTGAATGAACAATAAGAAGAGCCTTAGGACAGTTTAGTGATTTGAATATTAAAATGGAACTTTACATCTGGACTACAGGGCTCAATTAGTTCACACAGGTTTTTGAGAAGACTTACAATAATTGAAAGCTTTTGATCCTAAAGCTTAAGCTGCAAAGGACAGGACTAAAGAACTAATGAATGACAGTATGTGCAACATTGCAAGCCAGAGTTTTTGCATTGAGGAAAATGTTCTAAATACAGTCCTGTAGAAAAATAAAATAAAAGAAAAAATGGGTTTCTTCTCTACCATATATTCTCCCCTGCACAGTATTTCCTTTTTTATGTGGATGGTAGCTTCTTTTCCACCTTACTGCAACTCTATCAAGAAATATGATTAATATGTTGGGCCAGAACCCAGGTCCATGGCACAGGCAGATAACTGAGTTTGAATCTTCACACTGTGGTGATATCATTAACTAACTTGCCCCTACAGCTCCATAAAGATGCAGTAACCAATTGACAGTTTGGTGTGCATAGGTGCAAAAGGCACATTAAAATGAGACCTGGGAAAGTATGTTTTCATACATCTATTGCCTGAATCGATAAAGGCTATTAGGTCCAAGTCCCTAAGGCACACATCTGACAGAACTCAGACCCGGGAAAGACTAAATAGGCTGACAAATTGACCAGGTAATTCACAGACAACGCTGAATACAGACAGATTAATTGTCCTGGTACTGTCATAGTTCTACCAATACCATAGCAACAGTGTCTGTTTTCTGTTTTTTTTTACTATCAAACAATCTGCTGACAGAAGCCAAACATGTACAGATGTATTATTAGGGCCCGATACCTGAAACTGAAGGAATTCTTCTTTCTTCTGGCAAATGAATCACCTTTTTTGAAAATTTACGTATTTTAAGGGTTTCGGTAATAGGCGCACAAAAATGGCTCGCTAGCACCCCCTAAAAAAATAAAATAATTGAGCCCCTGCAGTACGTTTAACGTAAACTCACGAAACTTGGTACACATATGAAGCATGTCAAGACGTACAAAACACGTCATTGGAGCCATACCCTAAACCCAACAGGAAGTCTGCCATTTTGAATTGAAAGTTCGAAATTAGTGCGATTTTGACCATTTCCACATGGTCAAAATCTCCTAGAGATTTCATCCGATCAACTTCAAATTTGGTCTGTGCCATCTTAAGACGTTAAAGATGAAAAGTTATTAAAAGAAAAACTTTTCGTCATAGGGCGTGGCCGTGGCGAAGCGGCCCTTTTGTGTGTTTCGCCATCGAAACAGGAAGTGAGTGTACATTGTCCAATTGGCTCGAAACGTTTCAGGATTCATAAGAATCCAACCCTGACGACATCTACAGGCCGATAATGGCTCAAAGTCATAGCGCCCCCTAGTGGCAACAGGAAGTAGACCTAAAAGTCAAGGTGCTATACTTTAACGAACTCCTCCTAGAGATTTCATCCGATGGACTTCAAATTTGGTCTGTACCATCTCAACACCTTAAAGATGAAAAGTTGTTAAAAGAAAAACTTTTCGTCAAACGGTGTGGGCTTGGCGTGGTGGCCATTTTCAGCATTTATCGATAAACGAAGAAGTTGTTGTAACTTTAGCGTACATTGTCATATCTGCCCGAAATTTCTCACGTTTGACCAGAGTCCAGGCCTGAGGACACTTACATACCAAAATTGACTTTTAGTCATAGTCATGGAGTATCATTGAACTCACAGAGTTCCTTATTCATTGGTGATGGTTTGGCCCGCCCCCTATGCTTAAGCCACGCCCCCTTTCCACCGCTAACTGTATGACGTAGAGTCTCGTGTGAGGTATCATTGAACTCAGCAGGGAGTTCCCTTTTCATTGGTGATGATTTGTAGTGTCTGAGTGCTGCGTAAATGCACGGTCACAAGGAGCGGCGTCCGCCAGTAACCCCGACGCACGCAGAGAAGCGAGGGCCCGACCAACGCTGCTTGCAGCTTTAATTTTAGATTTATTTTTGCAATGAATTGGAATAAAGAGAGAGAGAAATGTTACGATATATACATGATAGTTGATTTTAGAAGGGCCACATCCCCATACAGGTATGTTTATAGTAAGGCCTTAAAAAGCTTTACTTTTTTCAATTCATTTTTGACACATGATGGTGAGCTGAACTGTACCACTACTCATCTACAAAACTATTTATAAATCCTGTCAAATAATGTATTCAGATCACAGGTGTTCCTATAATCAGCTGTCTCATCTGCACCTCACTTCTCTGCTGTCTCACCATCATAAGGTGATTTGTTTCACAGTGGTTTGAGATTGACAACTTCTAATGTTGACAGCTGTGAAACAAGGCAGTCAGCACTGAAATATATTCAATGAAAATCCCTAAGCCTATCTACTTCATGGTTCTTTATTCATCCATTTTCTATTCTAAAGCAGAAAAAGGCATTCAGATAGTCAAGACAAAAATTATTGTCTAGACATACATAATGTAATGGTATTAAGCAGTGAATACAGCACCCAAGCTTATTTAACACAACTTGCATGTTCATGGAAAATCTTTAAAAATCTTGTGTTTCAAAGACACATCAAAATCTTATCTGCAATCTCAGTCAGTCCTCAAGCAACTCATTGTGCCTTTGGCTACTTAAAGAATACTTGGATGAAACAACACATTCAAGCATAGCGTGAACACACACACACACACACACACACACACACACACAAATATGAGATTACAAAACATGTTTTAAAGTCAGCTAAAAGACTTTACCTTGGTTTAAGCAGATTAAGTTGACACATGGTGCTCATAAACATTCATCCGTTATGTTTGCTCTAAATGGGGCCAGGTGTTCACTTGTGAAACATGTCAAACTACCTTTTAAACATAACAGGAACTTCAATTAAGTGTCTGACACCACTTAATGAAGTGCTGATTGTGAGAACATAACAGTGTCCAGAACATAATGAAGTCATTAATGCTAATTTATACAAAGTCTAACATTTGAGCCCTTTGTTTATTTGTGAGACGCCAGAAAACATCCTATGGGTTCATTATGATCTGGAGAGCTTCCGCTAGTTGTGTGTTGGACATGGGGGTCAGAACAGGCATGCAATCAGCCAAGTGCCTCATCTAGCTTATGCAGAGCCATTCTTGTTTTATGCTAATGTCATCTTGGTGGGCAGAAATGAGAATGTAGTGATGCAAGATATTTACCAGGGCACACCAGAGACAGGTGGTGCCCTAACTGTGGTGATTTAGCATTTTGAATTCCTTCTCTCATTAGGCCTGTGCTATTCCTCAGTCAGGAAGAAAACGTTGTGGCAGTAGGCACTAAATCTTCACACAGAGCCTCAGATCCCAAATGCCTTCGGAACATGCTAATGGTCGTAGCTGTTACACAGAGTCACAAACAAACCTGGTGTTTACCTGCAGTCAAGGTCAGCTTACAGGTTATCAGTGGTTCTGGATGGTAGACTCATTTCTCAGTGTATCCCTGTGCACAGTTTCAAAAGGTCAGTCATTAACCATGCCATAAGAACAGAACACCACTTAAGTGACCCTTCTTCACTGTTGGGTAAAGACCTATTTATGTCACTTCCAGTGGTGAAGCTGCTAGAAAGCTAAAGCACACAATGGAAGCACTGCTATTAAACTGGCCTCTTAAGGGGTTAATTTTGTACTGCCCAGGTTGAACCAGGTTGACATGATGCATCTTTGTGATTCATGACCCCTGCTGATGCTTGGTCGAACCACTAATTGTCTGCTTATCACTGGAACAACGTGGAAACAATGGGTGGCCATTGCACCAAGACAGAAACACTCGCTTTGGGTTCAGGTTGAAGTTTCTCTAATGACTCACTATTAGCCGCCTGACTTATATCGTCGAGTTATACCAGTTTAGCTCAATAGGAACTGTCTGGAGCAGCAGACAAAATGGTCTGTCACAGGGCAGAGAGCGTTTGGTTCCTGCTTTGAAACAAATGGATTTCACACTCCACCTGCGGGGATACTGGGGAAAGGTGTGAATGGGCACTGAAAAACTGCCACAGGACAAGACTAAACAAACTATGGAGCGAGCCAATTAGACGTGGATCTGCAGGGAAGCTCACACTCTTATTCATGCACCAGAAAAGCAATATTGACACCACATGGCATTCCATTTTGTAGGCTATATTCAAAATATTATTCCTGTACCATCAATAAAAAGTATACACCTGCAGAGCCAGGGAAAGGAAGTGAGGCTCTAAGCCTTTAATGAACGACAGGAAAGTGTCAGCGGCTGAACCAAGCTGAGGTGAAAAAAGGGAGCAGCACAATATTTTCTCACCATTACACATTACCAGCAGTGGCCATTTGTTGCTGGTGCCAAGCGAGTCCTTTATGCAAACACAACACTAACAGTCAGAGCCTATACTAAGACTGTAGTCTGTAGATAGGCAGGACAGCTTCTGTAAAGACTTTAATCACAATAATGCTTCCACGCCTGCCATCCTCCAAATCCTTCCTGGTGACAGTAGAATCTTGAACTCTTTCCAGTTAGCAGTGGGAATAAGATTAAATGACACTAAAGACTGGAAGTGACTCCACAATTTCTGACATGCTTTGCGCATCAAACACCATTAAAGATAATTGATTGTTGAATACAGAAAAACATAGCCATGTAAGAGAAGGAAAGGAGAGTGAAGGGGTAGGCAGGAGAAAATTCCTGTCGTCAGATGGCAATGGAATGGATGGATTTTAGCTGTCAAGAAATGGAGGTACTATCAGCTAAGATGGTTAAAAGCCAGGGACTCTCGAAATCCTGACACTAAGATCTGTCAAGCTGCCTGGAGGAATAGGAGTGACAGTGATGTGAAACAAAGAATTCTCGCCTATTAACTAAGTACAAACCCCCTGCAGAGGAAAAGTATTGCTTAATTCTATCATGGGAATATTAGAGTAGATGCTGAACATCAGAAGTACTTGAGTTTAAGTATTTACTACACTTGGATAATGCCATTTCGAAACATACTGTAAGAACTCAATCAAGAAATGAAGAAAAACCTACAAATCCAGCCCACATGCTACATAGGTACTCTTAACCCTGAGAGGGTTTGTGATATGATCAATAAAATGTTATTATATACAGTATGAATAGATTCAAGATTAATTACTCATGTTGCTGTGTTTAATTACTACAGTATTCCATATGAAAACATCTCCAACCTAAGCTTACTAACCTACAGTACTATCACCTAACTAAATAAATCAGACATGAATATATTATTTTCTGTTTATTGCTACTCTAAATCTAAGCAAAGTCAAAAAAAAAAAATTTTAAACTTCAAAACATACATTACATTATACACACAAAACATACAATTTGCAACATGAACATAACCCCCTGCCATAGATCATAAATTATAAACCAAACATATGTATAAATGACAACACCATAAGCCCATCATACATCTCCCTCCCCAGCACAATGCTTCCCAGGAGTCCTCCAGAAAGCTCAAGTACCTTCCCCATTGTCTAGTGTAATAAAATATGTAATCTTAAAGATTTTAAGAAACAGTCACAAATATACAGTTTTGATTCACGGATAGATATTTTGCAGACAGTTTAAATTGGGCAACAAATAAAGTGTGTAATTGGGCAGAATATTGTTAATTCATGTGTTAGCTAGGCGGATGCTGTTGAATGACTAAATACTTGTGGGTAAATGCAATGGATGATAGCCTACTCTGTCCCTCTTCGTTAGTAACAATACATGTTTACTAAGTATCACATTTTACATTTTGCATGCAGTGAATGATTTTGGATGCATCTTCTGTCTTATATTCTAATCATCGTCTTCTACTCAGATTTTCTTGATGAAGAGCATGCGTCATGAGTGAGACTGCAGCCGCCATGTTGACCTGTATACAGTATCTGTGGCTCTCTCTGTAGACAGACTTCTTAGACAACTGGGTTGACACTCCAGGGCCTTCCCACTGTCATCGTGCTGCTGCACACAGGTATGTGTATGTGTGTATGGGGGGTTGGGATTGATACTGTTGGCCCCAAATCCCCTCCTTCCATCATTAGGCCTCGCTGTCTCCTTCCCCTCCAGGACCCAGGTTCCTGACTGGACTTCTTTGTGGCAAAATCAAATCTAAGGGACAGCCTGGGTATCGCTTCAGACTACAGAAAACAGGGTCACTGGAAGAGGCAAACGACAACATATTGTTGTATACCTGATTCATAGCTGGCTGAGCACTAAAAAGATACAAAAACTTCCCTCAACCAAAAAGTGTGATTTGCACGAAATGAAGCCAAACTCCGTCAACAAATCATCTCTCTCATGTAGCTGGAAGCATCACAGAGTGATGAGCACATATGGCAATGATTCATCCAGAAAGAGAGTCTTCTTTAAGGGCACATTGAGTCTGCTTGTTGTGCTGGATTAGGAAATTGAGAAATAACTGTGCCGTTTTGTGCAGATGTGAAGAGCCCTGTGTTGTTTCTTTCTTCTGGTAATTGAACAGCTTGAGTCCTCTTGCCCTCCCCCTCCTCACGATTATTGCTGAATACACACTCAATCCCCTCTCTACCCATGCGTCTTGTTGCAAAGTGTTACGTCCAATTGCAAATGGAATTAACCGACTCTTTCACTGTGTGCACAGCTTTTCGTTTCTCCACATGCCTTAACCATATGCTGGTCCAACAGTGAGCTTTAGAAAGTGTACCCCTTGGCTCAATGAAGTCCTTGGCCAAGGGGGCACTTAAGTATATTTACCTTTAATCATGCCTCTGTGGAGAGAAGGCCCACATGTGTATTGCTGATAATAGAGCTTCTTTATTAAATGAGTGGTAGACTCCACAAAAATATGGAGGGACATCAAAGGAGCTGGTTAAGCTGTGTTAATATATACACTTCTAAACAGCAGCATTACTGTACTGTTATCTGTTTTCACTAGGTCATAGCTACTTATGTTATCTTCTTCCTCTTTTTCTTACAGAATACCTTTTTGAAAGATGGCAGAGATACTGCAGTGCCACTCATACTCATATTTAAGACTTGGGCTATCTGACTTAAACGAAATATTAGGGAGTAAGTATTCAGGTCCCAGCAGATGTTCAGCCACATGAATGGTTACACCAGAGCAGGAATCCAAGAGGAAAATTGCAAGGATGACACATTCAAATTATTTCTGTGGAAAAACCAACTTTATACGGCCGGTGCATGACATCGCTGTTGATGTGATTTAGATCAGCCATGTCCAAAAATGCTCTTTGGCTATGACTCTGGAAGGACCTCCAGCAATATCTTCAAGGTGTTTTCAATAACAGGTGACTGAGGCCTCATTGTGTGATTTTCCTTATGGAATTCAATGGTCAATAAAACAAAATGAATGACTTAAGCCAGCACCCCTCTACTCATTACAGAGGCCGCCAAGATGGATTTGACATTTCCAATACGCTGAGTGATTCCAGAAAAAGACCTCATTGATTGAGGCCAGGACACTGCTCTGAGACAAATATAAATTTTTCTAATAGCATTGTGTGTTTGCAAGAGCAGTTGCAAGCAGGTTGAAATAAAAAAAGACCTATGAATAAGCTAAACATTTCAGTTTTATCAATACAAAGTTCTGTAAGCATGATTTATAAAGTATAAAAATCATATAGTCAATAAAGACAAACATAGTAAATGAACACCTTATTTTTAGTCACTAGAGGCAGACTAGAGACAGGAGTAATAATACATTTAATCAGATGTCAGCTGCTACAAATGATTTACAAATTGACAGCTCTCAAGCTGCAGTCCAAAAGCCTTACTTGCTCTGCTGGCACTATGAGAGACAATATCTACTTGTGATGAACAAGATTCTTGAGACACCTCATAAATCTTAAACAGCCACCTGCAAAAGGCAAGACAGTTCTCATTCAAAGGTTAGACTCCATATTGCAGTTACTCAGAGTCCCTCCCTTTACTCTGCAACACATAAACATGTCATTGATACGTAAGTGTAATCACAGTTAAAAACACCTCTCTTTGTGGTTACCCTCACTGTGAGATAAAAAAATAAAAATAAAAATCAAGCTTTTCCATTAGCGCTAGATCAATAAATTGACGGAGCTTTAGATCATACTGCCAGTCTATCCTCCTTTCTCTGACAGCATTCAATCACCCCCCCACCCACCCATTCATCCCTTTCACTTAAGAGCTGTCGCATGACTACAATGTTGCTTCAAAGATGCTCTCTGTTGCCGATGTCAACGTTTCTTTTGAGCAAAGGCAGTTGGTCTCCATCAGTCACACATATGTTGTTTGTAATGATGTCTTTGTAATGCTGGTTAGAGTTGAGTGCTGTGGTCAGCAGTGTCCCACAGGGTGAGCAATGGGAGGTCGATCATTTCCTGTTCCTGCTAAACTGAGCCAGAGGTAAGTGGGATGTACAAATTAGCGCATGAATAGGAAACACGACCACAGCAGAGCTCATCAGACAATGGGTTGTCCTTCATCTTCATTTTTTAGAAGGGTTACAAGTGAAACTAATATTAACTGGAAACTTTTTTCTTTCTTTTTTTACTTCCACCTGCTGTTCTCTTTCTTCCCATTTTGCCATTCTGCCATGTGTCCTATTCAGCATGAAACCTCATAGATTTAAACTCACTATGTGGAGGGGGGATGATGAAGACCACATACAGTACAGTTGGAGACACAATGGGAGGTATAGCTAAGGCTATGTAGCATGACGAAATGGCCTGACTCTGAGGTGATTGATATAGGGAAGGAGATAATGATAAGCCTCTGGGAGAAAGCAGCTGAGGAAGACGTCCTCTGTCATCAGTTACACTAGATTAGGAAGTGCCACGCCGATGTAGCAACAGAGCAATCTGTGGATCTCCACCCTTACTGGTCCACTACTGTACTGAAGGCCCATCTGTTCCAGCAGCCTCACTAGTCCCATACATCACCACCTTCCGGGCCCATCACACCAGGATCCAGCACCAGGGTTAAGTGAGGTGCAAAGTCTAGCTGCATTTTGAGCACATTTCTGGTGAGAATCATTGTTACACAAAATAACTTAATAGTCACTATTTTACCTCTGAGAAATAAGGGATTTTAGCCTTATGTTTATATCTAAGCTTGTACAATATATTCTTCAACATCTCAGTCGTAACAATTTCCAGTGCCTGTACAGAAAAACTGCAACATACTAAACTATCAACGTACCTTGATGTATCTACAGTATAAACAGATGACCATTTCTCCTATATACTATATAGTTATGCACAGGATTATTTTATTATTTTTACAAAATAAATCAACAATATGATGCTGCATATAACTGCAAAATGATGTAATATTGTTAAAAAAATGCAAACAAGTAACCAATAATTTGCATGAGAAAGTCAGCTAATTGTTATCTAAAAATGTTCCCATAATAATTTTTATCAGAATGACAATTTTGTTCAGGAACTTAACATGAACAAAATAATACGAATACAGTATGTGAATCTACAAGTAAAGTACAAAGACTTGACAGACATCACTAATGCTACTGATATTTTATTTAATTTTTTGAAGATTATTTTCATGGGATTTTGCCTTGGCGAGGGACAGAAAATATAGAGAAAAAGAGAGGGGGATGGCATATGCCATAGGTTCATGGACTGATTCACACTCTCCACCTCACATTGACATGGGATGCACCTCAGACAGCGAGGCAAGCAGTATGTCCCAGATTCATACAATTTGACAGATGGAGTAAACCATCCTCTCTGAAAAAAACACATATTGCCAGTTTACTGCTTAGGATTTAAAATTAGATTTCAGTTACTGCAAACATGTGCTTTATTAACCAAGGTAAACTCAAAATGCCATGTATGCTGTTATGTCTGTCAATGGCACATGTGCAACAACAGAAAGAGAGGTGTATTTTACCTGCTGGCCATAGCTAGAGAGAAAAAAACATTTCTATTAGGATGTTTATAGTGTTTATGCAGAGTAAAAAGACCTGCCTGTGGGAGGTTGAAAGAACTGCATCCTGAGGCTGATGTAATGAGGCTGAAATGGTGTTCGCTTTGATGACAGAACAATGTTCTGTCATAAAAAAAAAGAAAATCAATGTAAGCATGATACAGGTGAGTCAGTAGAACCTACATTATATTGTTTTACCAAAAAAAACAAAAAAAAACAGATGTTTTTGTCAAGTGCTAATTCTTAAAATGTTATATCCTCAAACCAACAACCCTGAACTTAGTTCTGTACGGCAGAGTTGGCAAAGTATTGAATGGGTCACCTTGGTTTGAAATGTAATTAAAAAAAAAATAAAAATGAAGAAGGAAACCCCCATGACATAAGAGAAGACAACCCTGTTAAGCCGGTCAAGACTGTGAATCAGCTGTCCAATATATTTCTGGGTAGACATTTGATAGCAGCAAAAACTCAATATTGTTTAGAAGCTTATAACAAACCAGTCACAACAAAGAAGAGATGTCAGTTCCAAAGGCTTATCCCATTTCAAATGAGCCAGGATGCGGATACATTATTCATTGGTACCAACGCTTTTATAATTGTAAGTGCAAGATTATTACTAAAGTGCTATTCAGGAACATTTTAATTGCAACTGGGCCAAAAAAAATAAATCTAAGAGCAATTTTAGCTTTACCTGCATAATCATTTATATTTCATGAGCTACTAATTGACTTCTTCATATTATCTGTGTCTTCCGGCATGCTAATCCTTAGGAGAGATCAGCACAGATGCATAGGGGTGGGTATGCATGAATCACCATGGGCTGCTATTGATCCCTGCTTCTCATTGAAAAACAACTTAATGAACATTCGCCAAGGCGTCACACAATGCATCAGCGTGTTCCAGCATATAAGTGTTCTCGTGGATTGACAAGAGGAAAAATAGGATAGTCCGTTCAGGGCTGGATCCATAGATTTATTGATCCCATCTCTACCTAAAAGATGTGAGAATAATGATGCTCAGAACGCTTGAGCTGGGATGGCCCGAATCCTGGGAGATAGGGCAGGGAAAGCATTGCAAGAGGGGCTGGGCTGGAAGCTAAAAAGCCCATTTGTGCACAGCTCTCCTGATGCCAGTACGTCATTAGTATTGAACACTGTTGACATCCACCGGGACCCTATACAGTCTCTCAAGAAGAGTCTCAGCGTCTTGACCAGAGATATGTAAAGTTACTGCTATCTTCACAGTGCGAGCATTCATTAACAAGTGAAAGGGAAACTTAAATTGATGACCTTTGCAACCACACAAATGCAACTTCCCCAAAGAATATCTAAAAATAAATAAAAAAAGAATAAAAAATAAGCATCTTTACCTAACTATTTCAAAGCACTTGGCTCTCCCCAGCTCCAGCCCTAAAGGCCAGCAGAGTTATCCTCTGTTCCCTCTAAAGTACACTTTGTCCCAGTTTCCTCACCAGATGGGCACACTTTTTAACTACTGAGGCTTCCTTGCAATGATTATCATGGGCACAGCAAAAATGAGCGCAAAGGAAGTTTGCTGCATTCTCTCTCTCTCTCTCTCTCTCTCTCCATCTCAAAAGGCAGGAAAATAGAGTATCTAACATGGTGGGTAAGACTCACCTCACTAATTGATGACAGTAGTTAAAGGGTCAAGGTGAAAGATGGTGGCTACATCATACTAAACATTATTTACTTGCTGGTAAGTTCTAAGGGACCTTGACATGACTGTAATGAGAGCTTTTCCGATCCCACATATCTCGCTGTCGACACAAAGCTATATTAATCATGATGAGCCAACGGACTTGTCAAAGTGTTGGAATTGATCCCCTCATTCTGTAATCCTTGTGAAGGTCACATTAACTGGTGGCCAGTAATCTTCCCACAAAAATAGACATGAGAACTATAACAACATTATCCACAACAACAATCCATGCTATGCTCTGCACATTTGCAAAGAATCTATATCTAATTTGCTGTGACGTGCCCTTTTGTCTTTGTGTGCCTGAGTCGTCCAAAGAGCATGTGGTGCAAAGCAAAGGGAACACACAAATCATCAATGGAGATCAATACAGTATAACCCCCCCGTGAATAACTGGGTGAAACGTTTGTCATATTCAAATAGCAGCAGACAGCAATCAAATCAAACAGCCATGAATGTATCCCCTGAAGCCTCCACATTGTTTGTGAGCTCTTGTTGTTCTCGTAAATGTGTCTCTGTATACTCTGTAAGAAGGATTCACGCACATTTACCTCCATATCAAATGACTTTTACTCATCCATCCATCTTCGTCCGCTTATCCGGTATCGGGTCGCGGGGGTAGCAGCTCCAGCAGGGGACCCCAAACTTCCCT
The DNA here is from genome assembly GCF_031162955.1 of Sander vitreus. Classification (NCBI taxonomy): domain Eukaryota; kingdom Metazoa; phylum Chordata; class Actinopteri; order Perciformes; family Percidae; genus Sander; species Sander vitreus. Next base: position 11,913,228 of record NC_135871.1, on the reverse strand, counting down.
TTCCCGAGCCACATTAACCAGCTCCGACTGGGGGATCCCGAGGCGTTCCCAGGCCAGGTTGGAGATATAATCCCTCCACCTAGTCCTGGGTCTCCCCCTCCACCTCCTCCCAGCTGGACATGCCTGGAACACCTCCCTAGGGAGGCGCTCAGGGGGCATCCTTACCAGATGCCCGAACCACCTCAACTGGCTCCTTTCGACGCGAAGGAGCAGCGGCTCTCCCGAGCCCTCCGATGACTGAGCTTCTCACCCTATCTCTAAGGGAGACGCCAGCCACCCTCCTGAGGAAACCCATTTCGGCCGCTTGTACCCTGGATCTTGTTCTTTTGGTCATGACCCAGCCTTCATGATCAAGGTGAGGGTAGGAACGAAAACTGACCGGTAGATTGAGAGCTATGCCTTCTGGCTCAGCTCTCTTTTCGTCACAACAGTGCGATAAATAGAATGTAATACCGCACCCGCTGCGCCGATTCTCCGACCAATTTCCCGCTCCACTGTCCCCTCACTCGCGAACAAGACCCCAAGGTACTTGAAGTCCTTCACTTGGGGTAAGGACTCATTCCCTACCTGGAGAAGGCACTCCATTGGTTTCCTGCTGAATACCATGGCCTCCGATTTAGAGGCGCTGATCCTCATCCCAGCTGCTTCACACTCGGCTGCGAACCGATCCAGTGAGTGCTGATTTTTACTCAGAAACATTCATTTGCACTTTCGCAATTTGTCAATTTCGTCACATCAAGCACGTGATGCTAAATAAAACAACAAATGCATTTCTTTCTAAACGATTATGGAAAACAATGTATAAATACAGTAGATATTAATATCTTTGTGTGAAATGTGGGCTTTCTGTTTATGTGTTTCTGCTTTTAAAGTTCACTGACCAGCATCCTTGCAGAGCCCACTGGCAAGGGCTCATCACTTTTCAATTACCAAGGGGTATCTTGTAATGTGCCTGCCTGTGTTTAAAGCCCTCCCTTTAAAGAGAACAAGCTAGTCCACATCATTTGAAGGCATGCTTCAAAGGGCTAACCACAGTACAGCAGCACACAGAGGCGCTCGAAGTGAAGTAGGCAAGGGGGGGCGATATCTAAGCTCAACAGTAAACACCTGCATCTCCTCGCTAAACCGTCAACATCTTCTCCGGTAGGGCAGATCAAAGACGCATGCACTCACAAACTCTTACTGACACACAAAAGCACTAGTGCTTCACGGTCGAGCACTAGGCCGTAAAAGGGATTGCTGCTTTTCAGAAGCAAGTGTTTTGAGAGAGGACAAAAAAAAATTCCAGAATAATTTTCAATACAAACATGTGGCTGTTAGAGATATCAGAAGACGAGGAAAGGCTTGCATTACGTTTGGCTTCCCTCTCCTCAGAAATCCACAAGGGTGAAAGGATACTTTGCTTCCTCCACCAAACTCCACTGCTGAGCACTTAAAGTGCATGTTGACACTTGGTGTTAGCATACAAACAACCTGTTGCTGACACAGTGCCGGAAAAAAGTACTCCTGAAAACAAGGTAATTATTTCCCAACTTTCTCTCCTAGCTTTGATTCCTGTATTACCTAATGTAACAGTACACAATGAATGTCAGTCCTGATCAATGTCTATCTAAATCTAAAGCTTGAGCACAGATTGCAATAATATAATACAGAGACTAATCAACATTTAACATGCAATAATTAATAAGAGAAAATATCATGAAACAATCCCCTAGTCCAAAATTAGTCTAGGCTGGGGCATTAATGTAATACAAAATTATCAGAACAAATATGTTAATCTCCCACATTTCAGCAGCTGAGGAATTAAGCTCTTTTCTTTTCAACAGTTACACAGAGAGTCCAAGTATCCGTTGTGTTGTTAACTCTGGAGAATGCTGCTCTTGGCACACAAAGCCTTCATCTGGATAGTGTCGCTCCAAGGATCCCATTTCTATTTTAATTGACTGTCACTCATAGCATGCGGTCAACAGTAACACTAGGATTTTGCAGATTCCTTTATAACATTCTTGACAACAAATCAATAAACAAGAGATTGAGCAGTGGGAGAGATTTCCTGTCATTAACTGCATCTGTCAATCTGTCTCTTCTTAAAATGAGCCCTGCACATGATTCCTCCTGCTGGTAAAATAGACACAACTTGTTGAATTTTGTCTTTTAACTTGCCGCTTAAACTTCTCAACATGCAATGAATAATGATGAGGTGTAGGACTACGTAAGTCAGTTTTTCACGTATCTCATTCTACTATATATATATATATATATATATATATATATATATATATATATATATATATTTGCTAAACAGACAGTTTAAAATAACCATCACAAGCCCAAATCAGATATCTTTGGGGGCAGAGCAGAGCAGGACCTCCTTGACAAATCTTAGCCATTGTAGTGCTGATGTCTGGCACCAGTATTGATTAAAATAAAATTTGCAATGAAAATAAACAACAGCCTCCGGGACACAAATAATCAGAACACTGATGTTGTTCAGGAATAATCATAACTAGAACTTTAGAAAGGATTTGTAGAACGAGATCCTGCAATGACTTTGTTCTACTGTACATGCTGTATGTTTTAACTCTGATGCAAGGATCTAAAATCAAATGGAATAACCTTCATATCCTGCATAGCACCAGGTTAGATGCCAAGAAACTTGCCAATACAATCATATACAACTACACACTGCACTGTCAGACTTAGCACATTGTCTTCATCTATTTTACTACACAATATGATGGACAAGAACCACTCGGAGGATCAAATAAGTATCTCCAGGCTGTTTTCCTCTAATGACAAGCTGTTACCAATGTTAACTATGGTGCCTTCCTCTCTGCGCAAGGCTGCTGTGTGCAAAGCAGTAGCAGCATAAAGAACATGTCCACAGGCACCCTATGTCAGCCGGCTGACCCACTTTATTCTCTGTAAGGTCTTGCAGCTCCCTCAAGAACCCCTCCACAACAAAGACACCATTTTGTCTTCATTAGATCCAGAAAATGTCATGCATGCCGTTTGCCTGAAAATGATATTAGCTTTGTTTACTATGTGTTTACCACCTTAATTCCAAATCAGCTACACGAATAAACAAATGAGGAGTGATGAAATGAGCTTCAGCTAATGAGTACTGCCGTCTCTGAAACAGAGGTAATGCAATGAGCAGGAATACCTGCACATGTAATTGAAAGAGTCTGCTGGTAACAGAGAGGGTGAGCCCTGTGAGATGTTTCTACTGACACTTGTATCCCTGTGTTGGTCCCCATCCCCATTAGCATGCGCACCATGCAGCTTTTAATCATTAATACATTTCAAATTAAACACAATTACAAACTATGATCAATGATGGAGTTTTAATTACTGCTAATAACTGACCATCTGTCTGGCGGCCAAGGGATAAGAAAGAGGCACTAAGAAGCACCCTAAACAGTGGACCCTAAATGTTGTGTAGAGCCATGAAATGCCTGTATTAATGCCTCATTAAACTGACCACCCATGCCAAGGGGCTAGAGCAGTGTTAGAATGGCAATTGTCAGCTATGGACAGAAGAATATCTTAGTCTGGCCCCCCCGAGTGATACTGTATGTTGGGGATCTGTTTCATGTGCATCTAGCCTAGAAATCTAGACAGCCAGGGACAGTCTAGCAACTCTCCGTTGGCTTGCGAGCTGGAAAAACCAAACTCTGGTCAGGCCAATCACATCGTGTATAGAGTGGGTGGGCGGGCTTATGGCTGCTGGCGAACAGCAGTCTTTCGAATCAGCTTTGGCCGCTACTCTGGAAGACTTGGAGTTAAAGTGCTCATATTATGCTTTTTGCCTTTTTCCCTTTCCTATATTGTATTGTATTTTGTGCACGTTATAGGTTTACAAAGTCCACCCCAAAAGGACTTACCATCTCCAACAGAAAACACTGTTCACAAACTGCTCCAAACAGCTCTATTGTAGTCCAGCCTTTACTTCCGTGACGAACGTGTGTCACTTTGTAACACGCGTTATAATGCTCGCCTAGCTGCTAGCGTGGCACTCCCTCATGCTCTGCTTCTGACAAGCTAGCAGTACTTACTGCACATGTGCGACTCCCAACAAAGATAGTACAGAAGTGAGATGCCTCACTCTGTAGCTAAAACAGAGAGCTCAACTCACAGGGTGAAAAGAGGAGCTGCAGCAATGTGCAGTACAACAAATACATGGTGTTTTCTGAAAATTAAACCACATAAACCTATTCTGGTACAACCTATAAATACAATTATGAACCTGAAAATGAGCATAATATGAGCACTTTAAGCTTTTCTTTGAGAAAAGAACAAAGAACGGCTCTGAAGTCATTCTTAAAGATAAAGATGTGTTTGGAGTTTTGCCGACCGGATACGGCAAAAGTTTAATCCATCAACTAGCTCCGCTACCTTCTTCGTTGCTCTGTTGGTTGTAGTGCTATCCTATTGCGTGCAGAGGGAATTTGAAAGACAACCGTTTATCCCGCCCCTCGGATTGAGCTCTGCCAATGGTAAGTTCCCAGACCCAACATCTTGATGTGGGTCTGGCTTGTCAGGCTAATGTGAATCCTTTTTCCCTGGTAAAAAAAAAAAAATTAGTTTTTTTTTTTTCCTTGATCAGAAGAGCTGAAGAGAGACACGAAATGTGGGAGAGAGAGGGGGGATGACATGCAGCAAAGAGCCTTGAGTCCGATTCAAACCCAGGCTGCTGGCAAGGACTGTGGCTACATGGAGCGCCCACTCTGCCAGGGCCCAGGATTGTCATTTTTGTGTAAAGTTAGCGATCACAGACATTGCCAATGAACGCTGTGCGCTGAAACGTCATCATGCTGCTCAGGCATTAAATACGATTGTAAACTACAAAATCGATGAATGCTGGCATGTCCTTCTACTTCCCTCATCAAGACTGTACACTCGCAGGAAGACTGCTTGACTGAGTTAGTAGCTGTGTACCATGATAACCTTGTCTAAACACTACAGCAGCAACCATAACAACCATCTGCAAAAACACTTTGAACCAGTTCAGAAGGCCAGAGCCAAGAGAGTCATAATGATGTTGTTTACTTCAACTCTCTCTCTGACTATTGGTCATTTTATGTTTCTTTTCCAGTCCTTGCATTGCATACACAGTCATTCCCTTTGCATTTTCCTTCCTTATTTTTAGACATTGGAGAGGAGGACAGCGGCTATGGCTCTATCAAGATAGCAGGGGGGCTGAGGCAGCAGGGGACATGCCAGAGGGTACGTTGCTGAAACATGTCTTGACGACTAAGGCCAGATTGGGCCTTGGGGGAGATGGTTGCTCTTTGAAGAGTGTCTGGAGATGTGGTCCTCATGGCTGTGAAGCTTGTTATCCATGAAAAAAAAAAAAAAAACTCAGATGGGGATACATGGCTCTTTCTAAACCCACGCACACTTCTGCTTGAATGGGCTCTGCTCACCCTCTCATGTCATTTACACTTGAAACCTTGGAAGAAATTCACATTAAAAATAATGTTACCATTCATTAGTTCATCTAATTTAGACATACAATCTTTTCAAAATTGGGCCTCATTTTTAGAGCCTTTAAGGAGCAAGGTTTTATTTCAGAAGATACCTGATCAATAATTGGAATGATAATGAAAATGCAAGATTAAAATGTTTTATTTAGTGTGATGTTGTTTTTGTTGATACATATTATTAGTAGCTATTCATTTGAACTCATCCAGCTCAAATGGCTTTAATTCCTGAGGGTTTTTGATTAAAATGTTTATGTGTTCATTTATTACAAATGACACTGGGAAAATGAATATTGTTGGACTTGTGCAACTTACACTGCCAAGTTATTAGTACTTGCATTCAAATATGCCAGGAAAATGTGTGTGATGATGATGCTGATGAGGATAATAAATTATTGAGTGAATATGCAGACCCTGACATTTAGCTGTGGAGCACACTTTTTTTTTTTTTCAAAATGATCTTGTGCTTACATATTTAGGATGCAATTTTTCTGCTTTATTTTGCATCACAAAAAAAATGACGGTGAATGGCCGTGACGATCATACGATAATGCTGACCTAGCATAAATGATTCAGTCTATCAGAATCAGCAATTTTGACCATTCTTTCACGGATAATTGTCTTTCCGTCTATCAAACAAATGACTGCAGAAGCGTGGGGAATCTAGGGCACCTCCTGAGAAAACCTACTCCACGCATCCTCTTGCACACAACACACAGACATTTATCCCTTCGCCACCTTCACATTGAAAAATGGCTTCAGAGACAAATGTACATACCTGGAGGTCCCATTGATATGACACAGAAAATCACACATTGCTGAGATGATATTTTTAGACCTGTGCTCCTCTGCTGGGCCAAACATAGAGGGATTTCTGAGTGATTGCCCATCTAAATAATGCAAAGTGTGTTCTTCTGCGCACCCGAGAGGCCCCAGATGCAAATGACTTGGATGACAGGGAACAGCTGATGAGAAGTTTTGCCACAAAAGTCTTTCCATGTTTCCTTTTTCACATTGTCTTAGTTGTCTCTGAGTGAGGTGTCGAGGTCTGTTCTCTCCATAGAAACAGAAAGTAAAATACAACTTACTGAACAAAAAACAAAAACAAAAACAAAAAGTGAAATGAAAACTATGATTGGCAACTATCAGTCAGCTCCTCTTTATATGTATACTCTTTTAGATTTTTCTCTGGGGCACATAAATGTATCAGGTGAAAAAAAGCTAATCCCCAAAAATGGAATGAGGATTTTTTGTGACCATGGACTTGGATCTAAACTGCACCCATTTGTAGTCAATTTTAATTAATTGCCTGATACAAAAAAAAGTTGATTCTGATTTACAACACAACTATAAAAAATATAAAGTTGCTTTCATTAGTAATGTGAGGAACAAAGACAGAAGAAAAGGCAAGTTAAAGCTTTGGAAAAGAGGATCAAAAAACTTTATCTTCACAGAAGGTAAACATGCTAGGGATTGGTAACACTGCCAGTAGTAAAATATAAAATGAAAAACAGCTCTCTGAATCCAAATCCTCATCTGTCTGAATAATGAGAAGATACTGAATGTAGCTGATTGCATGAATCAAAAAGAAAGTGCTCATCTGTGATTAAAAACAGGAGCTTACGCATGCTTTGAATTTTTTTAATAACTTTTGAAGGACACACGATTATGGAGATGCAACAACAGAAGTGTTTTGTTTCTGAACTCTTATCAAAAAGATTCTCTTATCAAAATGCACAGGTATTTGACTGCCCTAGTGTAGTTAGCCAGTAGATCTAAACTCACAAGGATGTATAACACTGAACAATTATTAATTTTAACATTTATATGGTATATTAAACTGCACGCCATCTGTACAGTGTAAGTGGACTTGATGTACAGAATACATTTTGGCTGATTAGTGTTTTATCATATTGCTGTGTGCCGTGGATGTGGTTCGCAGTATAATCAGGGTCTCAGTAGTGCTGCACAGTGTATATTTCAATCCATGACACTGACGAACAAAGGAGAATATTAATTCATTTTAGGATGAAGCTGTATTGAGAGACATCAGAGTGACACTCTAAAATAAGCTTCAAGTTGACAGTTGTTAATGAATCTTTAATGTTTCTGCTCAAGTTGTTGGGAAAAAAGAAAATGGCTTCACTCATACTCCTGATGCTGAAGCAGTAATAGAGAGTGCTCCACTGTGCAGATAGATGTGCCAGTGGTGCCAACATGATGACCAGGGGTTGCCATCTTGTTCTAAAATTCCTGCAGGACACCATGAACACACGGACAGTATGCCTGCTGGCAGAATTGGTCTCTTCTGCTGCTGAAGTCCATATTAATCATGACAAGATGACAGGGTTGTTCAGAAAATGAAGGCTTGCTGGATAGAATTCCAATTTAAATAGCACTAAGTTAAATAACACAAAACAGAATTTGCTTCCTTGGGAAAACCTACATTAGCATTTAAATAATTTCACAGGTCACTTGCAAAATAAACAAGCAGGTAGAAACAAGTATAGTAACACAATCAGGACAAAATGCAGCTCCCTGGAAAACGTAAGCATACTGCTGATAGTTTTCCCATGGGAGGCAGCCTGAGCTTGCAGGAGGAACATTTCACCAGAGACCGAGGAAAGGATTGAGTTCGGCCATGAGAGGAAGTGTGGTGGGAGTCGGGTGTCTCTGAGCTGCCACAAACAATGTACTCTGACGTGACAGATCTGATCCTATGCACGCCTAACCTGAGTGCCCATTATGTCCACTCACAGGGTTGTCAGGAAATTTAGTATTTAAAAACAAACCATCACACCACGACTGACTGACAAACATATCATATTTTTAAACTGTGCATATGATAAAAAAAAAACTGTTTAAAGGCTTTACAAGCTTAAACAACACGCATGCATCAAGTACAGACATAAAAGGAAAACATTCTTCTTTTTTTTTACACTATATAAAAGGCATTTGAAGGCAAAGCAAATGTGCTGAAATGAAAAATGTCACTCATAATTACTTTATACTGTCTCACATTATATATTATACAGTGCCGTTTTACATATAGTAAAGTAAAGCAGAACATTAGTCTGTTGGGAGACAGTATTTATCTGAAAGTGAAAGTTTTTTTCTTTGCAACTCTGCAACTGTAGACTAAATTATAACTATTGTAATTTACAAAGATTAAAAGCAGGTGACAAAAAGTGACAATCTTTGAGGATCAACTAGAATCATTAAATGGTTTCTGCTAGCATTGCGTTCTAGGGGTATGTAGATTTGTGTGCTCCAAAAGTGTTGGTTCAATGACATTTGGTTTTCACTCATTGGTAAAGTGTAAAGATTGATCACATCAGCACACGAGCAGCCGACAAAAATCATAAATTGGTTTGTTGTGATTGCAGTTTGCTGCAATTATTGAAAACACAGAGCTGAATTCAACAAACTATAAACTGTGTAAATGAAGCAATCAAAATAAACCTCAAATTAAAGCCTCCTTTTTTTATCTTGCCATTTATTGTTACTGTGCGTCAATGGTTATATCACACCTGTTTTTTATGTATTATTTGTATACATACAGTATATACAATGTGTTTTTGTTACAAATTTAATGTCTTTTTGTCAAATGTTTAAACTGTAGAGATTTCAGCCAACTTAAATGAAAGGATGATGCTGACTTTTTTATATTTTTTACATTTGACCAACAACTAATTCATCGACTGATTGAGTGATTGATTTTATTCATAATAAAAAAAAATCATAAACATTTAAATGTGAAAACACATTTCCACCAAGATGTTAGACGACAAAGAAAACACAAAGAAGCACAAAAGATTTAACATAAAATCGTAATCAACAGACTTCTTTAACTTTCTGAAATATAAATCTCTGTAGTCATCCAATTTGCACTTTTCTGTTTAATTATAGTCTCCTTTATTGGAGCAACAGCATTAAAGTGCAGCGAATAAATGCTCTTTAAAGAGCCCATGCCTTATTAACAGCCTTGCTACCCAAAACATCAACCCAATTCCTCTCAGAAAGAAATTCCCCTGAAGGGACCAAAACCAACAATTTTTGTGTTGCTGTCTACATTGCCAGAGCCTTAATACTTGTGTTTGATTGGCTGGAGATTGTGACCACTTAACACTGTGGTTAGCTCACGTTTAATCACTCTTTAGTTTAATCATTTATACAAAGGTCATTGATAAATTATTATTATTTATTCTAACTACAATCAGACTCTTCAACTAAACAACATAATGTAGCGCTGTTAGGTGTCCTGCAACTTGAGCCAACACTTACACAATATTCTGTACTATGTTTATTTATTTATTACGCCATGTCACTTCCTTGTGACCTGTGCAATATTCCATTTCTTATTCATCTGTATTTTTGTATATATTCTCTGTATATAAAAGATTATTACTATTATTACTCTTATTTTTCTATTCCTATTATATAAAGATATTTTTTTCTATTCTACTCCTATTTAATCTGTATTGGTCTTACAGTATCTGTTGTGCTTGCATTTGAGCTGCTGTAATAAGGGAATTCCCCCAGTTCAGGATCAATAAAGTCGATCTTATCTTAAAACTGTAGCAAACGGATTGGAGGGTTCATGATGTTTCCATGTAAGACATATCAGAACCTCAGAAGTAGATTTACCTATACAACATAGTAACTGAGGGATAGTGACTGTTAATGTGTGTTAAATGTGTCCTTTGTATTGTGAAAGAACAATGTTCTCTTTTTTATATTTTGTGTCATATGTTTCATATAACTTTTTGTTTTTTTTCCTTCTCCTTCAGCTCAAGCCAATAATCAAAACGGATAATGGTGTGTGCATTGCTGTGATGTAAATAAAAATACAATCATGAAAAAGGTAATCTTCTGAGCCTAAAATAACAAAAATAAGTGAGGGTGGGTGCTTCTTTTTGGTTTTTGGCCAAGTGTCCAGGGTGTAAGCAGGATAATCCATTCTGAGACATGCATTAAAGGATTAAATAATGCACTCAAAGATGCATTACAGTACCACACACTAAAAGAACCACACTCCGCTTCACACTGGATCGCCTCTTTGCCTTGTCCATTCAATGAATTGTGGATTATCCCTTGCTTAAAGCAATAATGCATATCCAAAGTTCTAAGTCATACCCTGACATACAAACAAAGTTAAACAAATAAATAGATACAAATGATGTACAATATTGCTTGTCCAAACAGTGTCTGCACTTCACCTGCAGTCATAGCAGCCTCTACATGCAAGCCAGCTGGAGAGACAGGAAATGAGCAAAAACTGAAACTGTCAAAGAGCAAGTTGTGCATGTTATGCCTATACTCGACCATGCCTGGTTCTGTAAGCCAGGTGAACACAACACATTAATGCCCCGAGGAAAAACCGTAGAGAGGGTCGAATGAAAAAGTAAACATCTGAGAGTGACATTGTAAAACAACACAACTGCACGTGGCCATGGGCACGCTAACAATGAAAGATGAAGCACAAAGTGATTAAAATTCTGTGGAAATATAAATATCAAAAGAGGAGCTGTCAGAACAGGCTCCGATGGCTGCCTGCTGATAGGGAGAAAAAAAATCGGGCCATGTTGGCAAGAGTTGACAACCCTGGTAGAGCTTCACATTTGGAAAAGGAGGTGGTAGTGTGTATGTGTGTTTTTATGGAGTGGGGGTGCTTTGCGCTGTCAAAGCTGTGGAAGCTTGGAATGAAAAAAGAAAAAAAAAAAACATAACCACTGCCAGCAGATAATGTCACTCAGTCTTTGTCTTTAGGAATGTGTGTTTCCCTGCTGGCTAAAATATATGAATATGGTGCATAAAAGCACTGCAGTGTAGAGTGAAGGAATAATGTCCACGAGTTGTCCATTATGTGTCCTTTCCATAATAAGCAAGAACAATAAAACCAGTCACTGCTGTGCAGTGTGCACTGAAAATGCACTGTCCATTAGAAGCCTCTAGTTGTGTGTTTTCTGTACCAGACAAAGCTTTTTATTCTCTGATCATTCCTTTGATCGAAATCAACTATCTAGATGAAGGACAGAAGACAGTATTCCTATCATCATTCCCATATTAAACAGACATGAGACATATTACTACGATGAGAGCATTGGTCTTATCTCACTGACCAAATTCCACTGAGGATCTACAATCTGAGGGGTCAGTCCATGTTTCTAAACTTTCATTCAGCCTCTGTGTTATTTGACCCAGAGGGCAATACAATACTAAACAACTTGGCAAAAGACAAACGCTGTTAATGCATGAAAGCCAAACAACCCATGCAAAAATATTTTCTTTTAAAAGTCAAGTTGTATTGAAGGCTATCTGATGCTATGCATCATAATATAAACTGTTTGTTATTTAGAATGTGTCTTCATGTATGTAACTGGCCCTCAAACAATTAAAGCTATAGTGCTGTAACCGCGCACCATGCACCCCCCTCCTCCATGCAGTTGCTAGTAGCCAAGGAGGACAGGAGGATTAAAAAAAACACGATGGACTCTTCAGAAGAGGTAATTAACTTCAATTAAGGTTCTGCGTGGGAAAGTCACCGGACAACACAATCTTCTGAACATAGTCATACTGAGAAATACAGAGAGAGCTGTGTGGAGCGGATAGTCTTAATTAGCTTTGGAGCAACCCCACCCACCACCGCATGCGCTAGGTTGACCGGTGAAAGAGCAGTGCGCAAGATGGCTAGAAACATCGGAGAGATTCAGCCATACATGTTTGAGCCTCATGCCAGGTTCAGACATTCAGACTTTCGGTGCCCATGTTAACCAATTGGGCTGTTGAGACAAGACGCTCTGCAGCCTGAGCTTCGCAGCCAGCTTCACGGCGGGTTCACGATCTGCAGTGATAGTTTCGGCTTCCTGTTTGAACCCAGCATCAGTCACAACCAGACTCAAATAAGGAGTCTGTAATGCACCAAAATTGGCAACTAGTAGACATATCAGAAGGGTAAGTGTATTTAGCATCTTTTATTTGTTTATGTTAGCAGTTTATGGCAGTGGCTGACAGCTACGATGACGTGTGTTTTCACTCTCTGTTCCGACAACTCCGTTATGCGCTGGAGGTTTCAGGTTTTTTTTCAGGCTTTTGCATATTAGACAGCTAATGGTTTACGCATTAGTCACTTACCTAATGAAGCTTGCATGGGATATGTTTAAATCTCAGATTTCAGAGAAGCGCACAGACATCGCCCCCCTTTCAGCAGAGGAATGTGAAAACTCCTCTCTAGTGACAAACTTTGCCCAGATACAAATCAGTATAGTCTAGGTCAGACATTTTAGGGGACATTAATATAAGAAAAACATGTTTTTTTGTGTGTGTGTGTTTTTTTTGTGTGCAGGGAAACCGTCACACGTCGGATTCTAACCCTTCTATGTCGAGGAATAAACCTCTGTATATGTGCGCCCGCTCTACCAACTGAGCTAAACGGCCACAAGAAAAAAATGTTTGAGCAGAGGGGATCTTTAAGAAATTCACTTTACATCAGAAAAGGTTTGATGCAATCTAAATACATGTCACATAATTCACAGCATAAATCAATGACATGCAGCTGACATGCAATATGCTACTTTAAAGCTGTAAAAATACTTTTTCTTACGAAAAATATTTCTTTAGTAGAGTTGTGAATCTCTCATCTCCTCTGTGAGCCGTGTAGGGGTGGCATGGTTCATGAAAAAAACATCCAAACCGTTCAGTCCGCTTGTCTCGGTTTGGAGCGTGTGTGCGTCGCACGGTTCGACGCATGCGCAATGTAGCCTCGTGTCCATATGTGACCTCAGACAGTGTGTTTCCCTTTTGCGTGAAAGAAGAGGTGTGGACAAGTTACCAACAAAACGTACAGCGACAGAACATTTTAGACCGTCCTGCCAACTTGTACACATTTTAACATCAGTGTACGCTGCGTTCTTTCACTCTAAAGCCACTGAAGCAGCTGCTGTTTCAATCCTGTCGGCTCTCTGCAGCGGGCGGGGCTGCTCAGTTCCCCCCGCGACTGATGCACGCACGCACGCACGCACGCACGCACGCGCACACACACACACACACACACACACACACACACACGGTGGATGCAGGAAAAAAAACGGAGCGGAGATGACACGATGATCTAAACTGAGGACAGCTACGCTCGTTATTGTAAGTGCAATGATAAGTTAAAGTCCAATAAGTACTTTATCAAACCGTATGAATGTGCGCCCCAGACCAGGTTAGGAAATTAACTAACAATGTAAAGATCAACAAGCCACTGACAGACATGTTCAAATTTGATTAATTCATACATTATTATTTTTTGTCTTAAATCCACCAGCCATTTTCATATTATACCAATATTTGCAGCATCCTGAGCCTTTTTGGTAAGGTTACTAGGAAATCACAGCCTAGAGTAATTTTATTCTCCCCAAAACAAGTTTCCTTTTTATTTTTACAGAACTATACAAAAGAAAATTGCAACATATTATGACTTATTCAAAAGACGGAGCTTTAAGAGTTCCTCTCTTTTTCTTTTAAAGGATATGATTTGTGTAAGAGCTACACTGAAGTTGGCAGTTTGATAAATGCAAGTTATTTCAATTGATATTCTGTAATATTTCAATCTTTGTGTACTAAAAAGGCACATCAGTTCCTGTAGATATAGCAATACACATTCTCTTTAGCTTGTTGAAATCATCAATGTCTTCCCTCTTGCTGTATCAAAATCTCACCTAGCTTTCCTCAGAGATGGTCCCAATGATGTGCTTAAAGTCAAATTCAGTTTGTGCATGATTACATGATATAACTATTTTTTAATACTGTATCCTACATTGTGGATAATTAAGCTAAATATCATATGCTGAAGTATATTTCTGGAGTGTTAAAGATTAAAAGAAAAAATAATAAGAACCGAACAGAACCGAAAACCGTGACGCTAAAACCGTGAAACGAACCGAACCGTGGGTTTTGTGAACCCTTCCACCCCTAGAGCCATGGCAACCACATAAACAGACACATGACAGCATATGAGGCACCATGCAGTGCAGAGTGTATTATAGATGTTCTTTATGTGGAAAGAAAAACACAGCATCATGTAACACACTAGGGTGCCAAATGAAAAAAAAAACAATAACACAGGTGCTACCATAAATGCAACTTTCCATGTATTTAACCACAAGAGTCACTCAGAGGATTCGCATCACCTAAATAAAACAGAAAACGAGTGTTCAGAACGTAATTGAGCTGCCATGTACGCTTATCATCACTGTCAAAACACAACCAGGTGCCCCAACTACCTAAGAGATGGCCATGTCTTCCCTTCTTTATAAAAATTAATCGTTGCACGGCCACAGTAAATGACATGCCACATTTGTTTACGGGCTTGATGTGAATTGATAGTGAAGAAAACAGGTATGGGGAGGAGGGAGTGTGGCCACTGACCCATGCTAGTCCCGCACTGCATTTGCATTCATTAGCTCAATCAGGGAGCCTTCCTAACTCTCTCCATCATAAATGATAGATGACTGAGGAGGCTGAATAGCTGAGACCCACAGAATAGATATATTTTACTGACATAAATTATTCATGTGACTTTCATTCTGAAAAACAACATCTGATTGGTTCTTAAGGAGTAGCTGGGATAAAGATTATGCAAATGTTGATCACCCATAATTGAGCATAATTGCATTGCATATGTTTGTAAAGCTCTTAACCGCCATTACTTCTCCCTCAAAATGTGTTCTAGCACACGAGAGGGGTGACTCACTCACAGGCACCTGTTCGAGGGCCAATGGAGAGGAGCAGCATAAATGTAGGGGATGACATCTTTGACCAGGTATTTCCTGGAAGAAGCAGTCATGTTAAAGTGTTTTTATTTTATTTTGTATGTTGTTGAGTTTTTTGGCTTTCCCAGAAACCCACAGGGATCGTAAATGCTTCAGAAGAGCCTAATTGGGGCTCTTTGTTGTGCCGCTGTGATTGTTCTGTCCTTTTTGTCAGCTGTCGACCCCCAGCCCAAGGCTCTCTGACAGAGGCGGACTCCAGGCAGCCCGTAAAGTTCAGCACAGACACAACAGTGTGACAGCAACTAAATTACTATGATACCAGCCATAATCAACGAGGCTGCAGGGAATATCGGCATCTGTTCAACACAGATGGACAAGGCATCGCTGTCAATGCACAATATTACACCAAATGTTTGAATTGAATTTGGCTCATTTATGATGATTTGAGAGGGAAAGACTGAAGACAATTGTGTGACTACTGCATATTTGGATACAATATTGTCACAGAAATGTCACACTTATAGAAAACTTGAGTACCATAGAGGGTTATCATTTGATCACCCACCAGTCTGTATACCAACTATGCTTGACCAAAAAAACTAAGCATTAATAACCCTCAGTCTGTAACTTGCTTCAGCCTCACTGTCTCAGTAACAATGCAATCAATAGTCTTAATATAGAACTAAATAATGATACTAAGCCCGGGCTGCTAAATCCCACAGCATAAAGGGAGAGAGATGGCCCAAGGTGCAAAAACACTGAATAAAAAACAGCACCAATCAATCTCAAATCAGACATGGTCGATAATCCCTCCTGCACTAATGCCTGTGCATGAGCAAAAGCATGAGATAAGAGGAAACAAGGTCATATATTTAACATTCAACAGAGTCACATACTGTATCTTTGCCAAATTGACAAGCAACTGAAAACCCAAGCTTCATAGGGTTCATTCTAACATAAAATAAAGATACACAATAAAATCATCGAACCTTCTACACAATGGGACATTTCTCCTTATGAAAATGCTAATAAGCCAGTCTTTGAAGCGTCCTTATTTGCATTGCAAAAATTGCTCTCAAACTCTCAGAAAAAGAGTGAGGAAACAAGAGAGAGAAACCCAACCTTCTGTTCTCCATCCATCAGAGATGCTCAGCAGTCCAATCTGTGTTTGCAAAAAAAAGCTGCATTACAGTCATTCTTCACCTTTCCGTTCATTGTCACTTTCAGATGCTTGTTCTGATCATGAAAAGATACAGTAGATCCCCTGAGGAATACTTTTCTGTGGTTCTACAAAAGATAAGAGTAATTCCATCAGAACAGCCATACATATTCAGGAATTCCTTGTTCTGTTGGCTTTGTTGAGTGGTGCATGATACTGCAGAGAACCTCACAGAACCACCAGGAATTCACAAAATAATCACTGTTTTACAATGTGTTTAACTCACAGTGAACAAGGAAGTATTCATAGAGACAAGGGAAGGTAGGCTGAAGAGGGATGGGTCCCAAGACAATGAATTTCAAACTGCTGCCTAACTAGGCTATCTACAAGCCTGAGGAGATTTATGATTTTATCATTAGGGCTTGCTGGATACATTTGATATACATAGCCTGTCTGCTGTGATTTTGATGTAGCAGAGCTCACTTGCAGTGAGAGGTATAACAGATTTGAAAAAAAAAAAAAAGCAGGCTTTATACCACAGTAGATTGCTGTTAAAAGCTTCTTGTAAAATCCAAATATGTGTTCATTCTTTTCTCCCCCGAAATGGACCAGACACCTTATAATCAAACTAAGTAATAACTAATATAATAATAATAACAACTTACATTTATATAGTGCTTTTCAAGAAACCCAAGGACACTTTACAGAATTAAAGGTTGTAGGCTGTGGTAAACAGGTGGTGTTTCAGGAGTTTTTGTTTTTTTTAAATATGTCCAGGGATGTAGAATTTCGGATATCTGCAGGGAGGGTGTTCCAGAGGGATGGGGCTGCAACACTAAAGGCTCCGTCTCCGAAGGTACAGAGTCTGGTGGTCTGGGAATGTAGGGCAGGTCAGCGTCTGAGGACCGCAGGTTTCGGGGTGGGGTGTATGGATGGAGGAGGTCGGAGAGGTACTGTGGGGCCAGGGCATGGAGGGATTTATAGGTGAGAAGGAGGACTTTATATGTGATGGAGGACTTAATTGGGAGCCAGTCAAGGTGCATGAGGGTTGGGGTGATGTGCTGCCAGGTCTTGGTGTGGGTGAGTTTTGGACATAGTGGAGCCTGTTTAGGGTTTTGCTGGGGACCCCAGACAGGACTCCATTGTAGTAGTCCAAATGGGAGGTTATAAAAGCATGAATGAGGGTTTCAGAGAGTGATGGCCGGAGTCTGGAGATGTTTTTGAGATGAAAAAAGGCTGATTTGGTGATGGATTTGATGTGAGTATGGAAAGAGAGGGTGGAGTCCAGGATTACACCAAGGTTTCAGACCTCAGTAGGACGCTCTATGCAAACAAACAGGCCATACTTGGAGATGCACTCTTGCTTTACTAACTTTCACAAATTGAAGTGTTAATTATAAAATCATCTCAAATAAATGGAAGGTATGTGAGAAAACAGCAAAAGAAATAGCATAGAATACATGCAAATGTATTATGAAATGTCAAATCAGAGAAAAGTAAAGCATGATGTAATGCAGCATAACATTTACAGCCCATTGTCTACCCAAACAAATCATGGACATGCAAAATTAGAGAAATAGTGTGGGTGATAATGTTAATACAATGTCTCCTCTGTGCCAAAACATTCTTGGCAAAATGAATATGGTTTGAATGCAAGCCTGCATTTTGATCATTCTTTCTTTCAAAACCAATCTTTTGTACCACAGGCAACCTGTTAACTATTTAAAATGGTCCAGCTGCTTTTGTTGAATGGGAAGAAAAAAAGATTTAGAGTTGTCACGTCCATCTATGCGAGTGTCAAGCCGTAAAGCTGGAAAATGAGCTATCTGGAGGGGCTCACATTCTCTTTCAATCTGAGATGAAGACATAACATGTATTAGGTAGTGCAGAAAGGTCAACTCTGACCACCTGTTGCAGCCAAGAAAGCAGCTGATGAAAGTTCAAGCCAATTCACATCATCTGTCTGCAGAAGCACTCATGTTATAATCAAAGAAAATGTGTTAAACTCATCAATGATTGTAGGAAACTGAGATATGGGGTAAAAAAACATTTGAAGATTACCCAAGGACGAATACAATAAAGGGGCACTACAGTGGATATGACACTGGAATAATATCTGTGTGCTGTCGGTTTCACACTGACAGGAGCTGTCAGATCACTGTGACACAGAAGCACCCTTAAAGCTTACAGAAGTACACTCGTATTCTTAGAGACACATTCAGCAGAGTCACACTTGTTTGGATGTTGAATGATTTTTCTTTTAAAGGCTTTCTCTAAAGTGCTGGTACTGAGGACTTTCTCATGCATTGATAATCCAATGGCCCTTCAATGATTCAGCAAGCAGTGTGGGGAGAGGCAGCCAAGAGCTCAAGCTCTTTGGGCCTTTTTAAAATTTCAGTAAACTAAAGCAGGATTTGGAGTAGCGGGGGCCTTTGCAGAGACTCACTATCTATACCTCTCCAACCTGAATTCCTGAAACACGTCGCTGTTTCCGAAGTCATTCAAACTACTAATACGGGAACAAGACATGGATGTCTGGGTGGAATATGTGAGGTCACCAACTGTTGAGTATGTGTTCATGGCCAGGCACGTAGCCACTACAAGGGTTTCGTCAAAAAGATGGTTACATATCATGAGACAAAAACCAAAAGATAATATAATAAATTATAATGATGAATTTTCTGACAGCAAAAGACATTCAATGTGATTAATCGTTTGATCACTGCTCTGCTTGACTGACACACTAAATAACTGTGGTAGACATTTCGGGGTTCAAATGTTTCTTCATTCCTTAATTTAGTAACAAGTGCTGCAAAAAAAACTGTCTGGCACTGATTAAAGGACTTCTGATAAATTAACTACAATCCATTGGCTGTTTTTTGAGATTGCCTGTTCTTCTAAATGGGGTGAATTTCATGCAGTTTAAAATGCCGAGGCTGTTCTTGTAACATGATTAAGAGGCAATAGTTGTGTGTGTATTTTCCATTCTTTGAGCGGGACAGAGCGTACCGGGACATGCTATTCTTTACAGACAGGCCACCCTCATTTCCAGGGGAGTATCACAGATAAACAGTATAGAATAAAATATAAAAACTGATCAGAACGTTGCATTGTAGGACATTATATATTCCACTGCTAGAATAATGGAAGCAGAGGTCCAATTAATCAGGCACTTGTTTACCATTCTCAAGGCTCTCTGTGTTCATTAGTCTGCCGAAGCTGCGCTCTATGGGGCCAGAGACAACCACAGGAGAGGAGATCCATCTACACGCCACGGGTGACATCCAGAGATTTACGAGCCAGCGCGTGCCACACTCCACATTTCCCATCCCCATAAGACAATAAACGCTTCATTATCATTTTAAATTGCTCCTTTTGTTTCTGGTAACGAACAGCAGCAGCAGTATTACTAAAAAGTAAACTGTGGTTCCAGAGCCCTCTTATCACCACTGTCCAATCACCAGCAATGGGATCTGGCTCTAAATATGATGGAGAGGATGTATATTCATGTGGAATTCCTCATGAAGCACTGGAGGGGAAAATCCAGCAGAGCAACAGAATGCATGATTCATATGCCAGAGTAACTAAACAATTAGTGTTTTTTGCCATGACTCATGAAACTATTAATGAATTGGGCATTTTTTTGAATAAGATGTGAAACATGAAAACCATTACAGCCTGTAGAGTGAATAAAAAGAACATGCATAAGTGACCCAAACACATAAAATCTTTAGAAATCTAAACAATCATAGAGAGAAGCAAGTCAGGAATAAAGAGCATAATGAATCGTGCAGGGTCTCAATGGATGTTCCTTTTCTGGAGAAGCCGAGGAGAAAATGCTCCTTTCTTGTCAGTGGGCCAGCTGCATTGATGATCATTTTCCACAGCCCATTTCCCCACTTAGTCATCTGTACAGCACAAAGGAGCAGCAGAAGGTGTGAATTATCCAAGAGAAGTAAAGAAGGGCAGTGAGAGAGGGACAGCCAAAACCGTTGGCTCACACTTAAGTAAGCCTTCCTGTTTGTCTTGCAGAACAGGACATTTTCCTCTGACTAAATAGAGTTCAGTGTGGGCTAAAGTCTGTGTGTGAATAATGAATAATTCAGGTTGGAGTTGAGTGGGATCAGTTCCTAGTATGCAGGAGGAGATTAGCCACTGCTGGCCCCTGACAGATGGAGACCTTACAGCCCGATGCAACACAGCCCTAAGAGAATATCAGGTGTCACCTCATTACACACTTCATAGACTTTTTCAACTTCCAATGTTACCTTCTCTGATTGGGATAACTGGAGCAACTCCAAAACAACCTAAAAACATTGCCTTTGCAAATTATCAATTTCATCAGAAAGCTTTTGATTTGACTTTTCTGCCAATGCATCAGCAGTTAGTTGGATATTATTCTATTGCTGCAAAACCTTTTAAAACAAAGTTACAAGCTACATTTTTTGGTTTTCTGTTTTTGTGATTTAGTTTACAGTAACAGTAAGCTTACCCAAAAATAAAGTGACTGAAAAAAATTGAATACAGTGTGTTATTCCTTTATCTTTTTCTTTGTGGATATCATCAACAAAGCTGCACTCAATTTTCACAGGGCTGCAGTAAATCCAGAATCGGTTTGAAGGGCCTGGCTTTATCTGCCATTAAATGGGTTGACTTTTTCATAAAAACACTTGATGGAATTGTCTAGTTTAAAAGGGAGTCTTTTACTCAAAATCAAATGTGAAGGAGATTTTATTCAGACAGAAAACTGAGATTTTCCACTGACATCTCACAGACAGCTGGAGCCATGGAATAGGGTAAGCTTCATATTGACGGCAATGCTACACAGCAGGGCAATCCGTCAAACGCTCTAAGCTGGAATTGTGTTACTATATACTGGTTAAATAGTTGTTTTTAAAATATATATACTGATGAGTTTTCAAACTCTCTTCTTCTCTCTCTCGCCATCTCTCTCTGCCTATCAAACTCCTCCTTGCAGAGCTTCAGGCTAGATTTGCTATGGCCTGGTAACCCAGAAAAGATCAATCTAAATGTAAAAGGATAGATCGATTTTTACAGTTAACTTTGTCACTAGTGACTTAAACATTACAGAGGCTTATTTCCTAACTCTTGCGATAAAACTATGTCAAATTTTCCCAAGATGTTTCCATCATCATGTGTACTGCATTCAGAATTTAGTTACTGACTTTACAGTAAAGCAAACTGCTGCGATGGGCATTGACATTGGTCCACTGGACTGGGATTGTGTTTCTCAGAAAAACCTCAGAAAAAGACAAATGTAGGCATCATTAGCTGTTTCACTTTTATGTCAGGTTTTGAAAATTCAAAGACAGCACCAGTCAGTCTGGATTCTTGCTTGGTAATTCATTTTATTGCCATAAATTGGTAACAGACCAATTAAGTGTCACTTTAACATTCACATTAATTGTTTCAGTGGGAGAAGAAATCCTGAGTGAGCAACAGCCACAGGGTTGCCTGTATTAAACCAAGAGACTGGATGTGCTACAAGTGAGAACTACCTCACCTCTGCAGAATAACATCTCCTGGAGAGACACCCTAGAGGGCTCCAGCTAAAGTGAAAAGGGCATTCTGCTTCATGCTGTCATCTTATATCTATAAATGGGACACATATCAAGTGTGTATAGGACGCATATAGAGACAATATGTCGGATCTGACAGAAGATTTAAATGATGACCAGACAACTGCAAACCAGCCCATTAATTTCAACATGGTACGACTGAGACAACACAGAAAACATATCCCTTCCCATATCCCACATCTTAGTGGTTGTATCTTACTAGCCACACTGCCACATACTGTAACCAGAGAGGCTATTAACTCCTTCATTCTATGCGTTGAAGGGTTTCCATAGCTTCCCTACAAGCATCCCTACAATAGCTCTATGCATCTCTACGACTCCCATGTGACTCAATGAGCCTCATGTGACTAACGGCCCTCAGGTGACACAACCCACCAGAGGTTAAATATCTGGAACTCCCCATTAGTCAGTCAGAACTGGAGAAGCCTTGTGGATGAAAGGTGAAACAAGAATTTCTAGAAAGTCCAGTTGCCTTTGCTTATATTTCCATAGCATGTAATGTTATAAAGTTAACTTCTAATTGAGCAAATCCTGCATCTCTTCTACTGTTGGGATTAGTAACAGGACTGATTCAAATTTTTCCACAAATTCTGGCAGTCTGGCCGTGGCTCTGAAATACTCGTGTGTGAAATCAGGTCACGTGTTTAGCCTCACCTGTCCACATGAACAGCTGCAACGCGCATCAAGTAATACTAATGCCTTCTGAAGCCATGTTAGGAAAAAATACAAAAACACATTCTAAATGTAACATAAGGGGCTGGAGGAGATATGGTGAATAATTAAGTAGTATGGTCTGGTGTACTTTAAAAACATGCAAACTTCACACAGAGAGGACCAGGACTGAGATTAATCGCAGTTCCTCTGTAAGAGCACAGTGAACTATGTCGGCGTTAATTTAGCTTATGCCAATAGACAGGGTAAAAAGCCACCAGCTATTGCCTCACAGTTCCTCTTAGCATCAGCCTGTGAGGCAAAAACCCCCACAAAGTATCTACTACAAACAATTCATTAGAAATCAGCCACTTCAACAAGCTTATCAGGCCACCAGCAGCACTTAATTGCTCCAGGGTTGTTTCATTCAAGCCCTTCTTTGAGTTTTGCCTCTTCCGACTTTACTGATAGAAACAACCTGAATCAATTTACCAGCTAGCATGGTTTGTAGTTAGTGGACAAAATTTTTTATTTATTTTGTATTTGATGTGTTGCTGGGCGTGTTAGGGTTAGAAAACAGACAAACAGAAAAGAAACCTTAGTCCTAATAGGACTAATGTTAGGACTGAGCTCAGTTTAAATAATTAAGGGCAGAAGACCTCAGATGCACTATGGCATTCATTAAGCCTTCTGCTATCTAAACATGACCTTAATCAGAGCCATATTATACAACTAATAGAAATCCTTTCAAGAGTCTTATCTTTTCTTCAAGTTAATGAAAGACACGCATAAGAAAAGGGAAGGAAAAACTGCATCCATCACCAGGCATCTGCAATCCTCTCTCTGATCCTGCTGGTAAACTGTAAATGACCTCACAATGACGACAGAGTGTTAGCCGAGAACAATATGGCTGCCGCATTTACCTGCCTGTCTTTTCCTGCCGTGTCAAGCCGTGAGCTGCCACTGGAGACCTGACTGACAAAGACCCTGCAGGGTGGAGGTTGGGGGTGAGGGTGGGAGCGGCTGAGCGATGGATGCCCTATCCATCATGGCGGCCCTTGCTGGTGGGCTAAGCAGCCGACATGTGGTGGTGAGGGAGAGGTGGTCAGCGAGGAGTCAGCAACTCTTTGACTACTCCAGATCCATCACCCAGACAAGAGCAGCACAGAATCTGTCTGTGTGGTGACAGCCAGCAGAATGGCTTCTTCCACTCTGGGCAAAGAGCAAAGTGCTGACCAGGAGAAAGAGGTTGTAAAGGGCCGGTGAGAATGATTTCATTTTAGAGGATTTGGGGAATCAACACTATCAAACAGAGGGTTTTGGAGCAGGACCCTGTGTTGCCAGATAGAAAGAATAAGACAGCTTAGGAGATATGAGTCATGGGTTTATTTTTTATTTGGGGAGGAAAGAAGCATCTATACTGTATAACAATAAACACTGATCATCAAATTGTAGCTCAGAAAAATGGGGAAAAGCTCAAATGAAACATAAAAAGTTTATACTTCACTTAAATGATTAAGAGGGTACTGATATTAGTGTTTTGGGCCCGTCTTGGTGGATTTTGCCTGTTCTCCCAAAGTTAGCGTGGGTTTTCTTCAGGTTCTTCCTCCCACAGTCCAAAGACATGCAGGTGTTAGGTTAATTTGTGTCTTTAAATTGCCCTTAGGTGTAAATAAGAGCGTCAATGGTTCTCTGTCTTTATGGGCGTGTGTGTGACGGCCGCGACTGTTCATTCAAAACAACAGTGGTGGACGTGATAGAACGATGGTTCATCCAATCACCTGCCAGGTACTTCTTTGAAAGTGCCTGCTCTTTTACAAACTCCAATTCCAATGACGACTTCTCAGATGGTTCTGTGTAACCAACCATCTGGCTTGTCAGGTTACCTGTTCTGAGCTGGTTTTAACATCCATCCTGAGTGATCCGATCACAAGTGGACAGCTCTAAGTAAGTGTGTTCCCATCTGGCAGTAGAATGCATCTCCAAATGTGTCCTGAGTGACTTGTGATCAGATCTTACTTCCCCGCTCTATATGCAAATAATCACGTAAATAATTTCCGTTTGCATATAGGCTGGTTGTGTGTGTGTGTGTGTGTGTGTGTGTGTGTGTGTGTGTCTATAAATGTCAGTTGTTCCTCTCACATTAATCATACATTAGAAACCTGTGATGACTAATGAAAAAGTGCTGCCTACAGTCTGTCTGTGTGCCAGAATAAGTCGTCTACTGAGGAGCGGCAGGACCTGTGCAGGAGAGAAAGATGTTTTCTAAGTCTCATAACTGAATATCTGTGTTTTTAAGTTTAGTTTCTATATTATATCTGCTTTATTTTACGTTTAATGTTAGCTTATAGGAGTCGTCTTAAGTTACTGCTGATGAAGACCCAACATTTCCTGATTGTTCCACTTCACATAATAAGATTTTAAATAACAAAATAATGGGGGACTTTTATTGTGAAGAATTTATAAGAAATGAAACTCAGGCTTGCCAGCTTACTCCAGAGTTAACACAGTGCCGTGGAGATAGGTCTGGCAATGCAAGACTAAGAAATGACAAAATGAAAAGTTGCAACGTAAGAGCAGGAATGTCTGTCGTTATATCCTACATATTCATGAATTTAGGGACGTTTTATGAAACTAAAAATAAGGTTTTTGTCTACCAGCGGCTGCCTTTTGCAGGCAACCTGCAGGGCACAGAGCTCCAGACAGCCGGGGATATAAGAGCAGGCAGCACTGGAACAAAAACAGCAACACATCACCAACAGTATGATAATACCATCCAAAACACATGATTCACTCTGAGTGGTTTCTGTGACATGAGAAACTCTTTGAATGAGTACGTAGTTCCGCTCACAGTTGGATAGGCGGTCCTTAATGTGACCCAGGACACATACCCGATCTCACTGCTATAAGAATGTGGCCACATGTGGCTCAGACCACCTCCGAATGTGGTTTGAGTGATCGGATCTAAATGTGTCCTCGATGCGTCCTTTTCACCTGTACTTAGAGCGGTCCGCTTGTGATCCAATCCCTCAGATTTTAATACCAGGTCAGAACGTGGCTTCTGTGTCAGACCTGTGATAGTTTGGTTACCTGTCTAGGCTGTACCCCTGTGCTCCAGTCCCCCCTCGACCCTCAATAGTTAAGCGGTTACAGATAACAGATGGATGGATATTAGTTATTTCAGTTTAAGCAATGGTACCTATTCATGCATATACAGGCAGGAAATTGATGACTCAGAGTGTACAGAAGGGTACATGATAAGATGATTTATCTGACCTATGTAATGCAACGCATCTATATGGACAAATGTGATGGAGCAAGAGAAAGATGGTGCCACGTACAGGTTAAGAGAAAAATATCAATCTAGAGAGATGGATAGAGAGAGGAAAGAGGGGAGAGGGACCTCGGAGGACACATGCGAGAGCAAGTTCACATGCATGAGAGAGTTCACAGTGGGTACCAACCTCCTGTAGATCTGAAGAATTAGAGTCATAGGGAAAACTCAGCAGGGGCACAAATGCTGGTCTCGTTATACAATATATCACCACTTGGTAAAAGAAAAAAAGGAAGAAAAAAAATGTTTTGCCAGTTCAGGTGGAGTGTGACAACTCCAGTCATATTGTTGTTGTGCTACAGATCAGTAAAGAAATAATGCTTTACTCCAACAGTCAAAGCTGGCATTTCACAAAGCCAGTGCACAGGTGAACTCAAAACCTCTGAAGACACTATCAGTTTCTATATCATAACTTGTCAGGAGCAATGTCTTCAGCTATTTACAGAGTAATCTGCAAGTGTCTAATCTCTGCACACTGATGTAGTCGGTGACCCCGCAGCGCTCTGACAGAGCACTCTGTCTTTTTAACTGCGACGGCCTTTTTGGCTCTGGAGGTGGATTTGTTCCCCAACATGCAGGGAATGCTAAATACACCAAAACTCTAAGGTCAAGTCACAGAGAAGACCCATTAGGACATGAGCTAGTTAAACTCTGTCACTCTGCCCCTCAGCCCTGACCTCCACTGGCAGGATGCTTCTGATAAGGCTAGTTTAGGAGCCACTTCCACACATTGTTAAGACAGGGAGCAGGGAAAGGGGAAAAAGAGCTATGTTGAGACTTTAGTGGATTTGAATTTTATAGGAGCAGCTGCATAAAGCAAAAGGTATTTGTGGTCTTGTTTTGATTTGTTATCCATCCAATCCAAACCAAACATCCACACACTGTTTAAATCTGGAGTTTCTACTAAAAGAGATGCAAGAAATCTGTTACTGAGATGTCTGCTTTGCTAAAAATGTCGCCTATCTCAGATGAACACTGGTGTCAGCTCATTAGACGGAGCAAGCGGCTTGCACAGTTATTTTATAGTCATCCTTTCCTGCAAAACAGAGAAAACAGAGAATACAAACCTAATTGCATCACTCCAACATGACAAGAAGCAGATATAGAAGCCTGCAGTCATACAATTCATCAGAGGGGAAAGATAGAGGAAAAAATGGAGAATGAAATATTTTTTTATGCAAATGACGCAAGGTAATCTAGCATTTATGAACAGGGATTACCTTATGCACTGGCTTTTAATTTTTCAGTGCAGACAAAGAGCGGGCAGGGATGAGACAACCACTCGGATGCTGCTTGTGTTTTGCAGACACACATACAGGTCGTACACCGCACCCTTTGACAAAATGAATCACCGGAAAACACCACCATAAGCACCTGTATCCAACACAGTGAAACAAGGCTGGATGTCAGGTTCACAAATCCAGTGTAAATAATGAATGTTGTTTCTGTCTCTCTCTCTCACACACACACACACACACACACACACACACACACACACACACACACACACACACACCTCACATGCAAAGTGCACTGAGCCTTTGAGTGCAAAAAAAACGCAAAGGAGAGGAAGCTTCTTGAAAAACTAATCACTGAAACAGGGTGAGAGCAGGCCAAGATGTCACAATGTGCAGTTACTTTTTTTACACTGGAATACACAGGGTGGAGCTGGGTGTGTGTGCTTGAATGCATTTGACTGCAAGTGTGTGTGTGTGTAATCTGACCCTAATCTTGAGTATTAGTCTAATCTAAAACAACAGATCCAATCACGCTGCAGGTATCATTTAGCAATGAAGGCATTGTGCCTTTGCGATGTGCAATCTTCTGTTGATTGGAGCGCTATGAAAAGTGGATGCCAAGTTACTGGATAAGCTTCAAACCAGCTCCCAATACTGCCAAAAGTAAAAAGGCATAGATTATGCCGCTAGTGTTGTTTTTCCCACTCCTGAACAAAAGATTAGTTGCTTTTCACAACAGAGATGAGTCACATCAGACTGTGACGATTATGAATTGGTGACAGGGAGAAACCGTCTCCATCAGTCATTGTTCACAGTACAATTGAGAATCAGAATCTTTTTTACTCCGTTAGCACATCATGCACTTCACTGTGACTGGCAGCGGTGTTTTTGTCGCAGAGGGTTTCATTGCATCCCAGTTTTATACCTTTCTAATATAACCACGTTTTGAGAATATATTTAGGTACCAGTAAAAGAAAAAAACAATCAAGGCCAACGCTCCTACTTAAATTGCAGGATGGAAGTGTTAATGGACACGAAAACCAAGGAGGAGGAAAAGTTTATATAAAAAAAAAAAAAAAAAAAGGTGCTATATCAACTTGGCGGTTTACTTAGTTAGTAGATCAGCAAATTAATTAAATGACTGTTAAATCCACCAATTGTTGCAGGGATGTTTCAATAAAATCTGTGTTTTGTTCGTTACTGAGTTTGACAGCACATCATTGCATCAGATAGGTTATAGGTTAATTGACTGGATTTGACTGATTACTAACTGCCAAAATGGAGATTAGCACAAAGTATGATGATACTTTATAGTATTAGTTAATAACATGGAGTTGGGACACAGTCATTGTCTTCTCAAGCTAG
The DNA here is from genome assembly GCF_031162955.1 of Sander vitreus. Taxonomy (NCBI): domain Eukaryota; kingdom Metazoa; phylum Chordata; class Actinopteri; order Perciformes; family Percidae; genus Sander; species Sander vitreus. The sequence continues at coordinate 11,884,637 of NC_135871.1, read as the reverse complement.
AGTTGTAGTCTTTTGTTCTCTTTTTTTAATAAGCGTCTTAGACGAAGAAGAGAACCTCAGGCTAAACCTGAAAATAAATGAGTTGGCTCCCACTAATTAAGCAGTTATCGTGATGTGTCGTTTGTTTCTGTTGAAGAAACATCATGCTGATAAACATTTTTTTCTAATCACAGCTGCTGCTGGCACTGCTTCCCTGTTTGGTGCCAAGGTGACCGAACAAAACACGAAATAATGTGACATGAAATAGGGACGCTGCCAGACGCTAAATGGCCTGTCACGCTTCCTCGAAATGAAGAAATGATGAGTACTATTTTGCAAATAAATCTGGCACCACTACTTTTAAAAAAAGGTGGAAACAATAAATAGCTTTCCCACAATGCATTTGTGTCATCATTGCTAACTAGCAACTGGTCTTTGAATAGATGAGCGAGAAGATGCAAACTGTTTCCCGTCTCGGTGATTATGAGCAGAGCACGTCTCATAAAACTTGTCTTGACAACCTAATTGATCACAGCAGGGGGCATAATAAATGCTTTACACAAACTGAGAAGTATATCAAGGGACCTTTGCATTAAAGCTTAAGTTAATTATAAAGCATAATCAATTTACTGTAGACCTGAAAAAGTAACCCATCCTATTGCATCTCTCCTCTCTTACTTTTGGTCATGCAACTTGACTAATAAAGTAACACTTCTCAAAGTGTCCATGGGGGTCAAAACACCTTGACTCCTCAGAAAACAAATTGACTTAAGTTACTAAGTCAGAAACGTCTTGCTAAAAACATGGCAACGGTAACAACATGGCAAGACAGCTCTATCTGCTCATACTGTTGCTACTTCACAATACCCTTCATGCAATATGCTATTCACTGCACACAGACCCAGTCCACACCCTTCCACCTGCTGCATATACAATTTTGACTAATGGTTTTATTCAACGTGAGTGAAGGGGGGATTATTGGCTCGATTTCTGTCTATATAAGCGATAGGATAAGATAGTCAGAACCCAGTCATCAGGCACCTCATTTACGGGAAGTGATCTGGGCCTCCAGATCCCCAGGCTCTGAGCAGTAGGGACTTTGGTAGAAACCAAATGAGAAATGTCATTAAGTGGGTCTCATCATCAAGTGATGTCATTCTCTCTCTCCATCTCTTAAACTCACACAAGCTTGGCACATACAGACATGCACACTCACAGACACCCATAGACTTTACTGCCCCTAACAGGATGCACTTCGACAGAGTAATGAAAGTGTCTCATTCGCGATTCCAATCAAAAGCTCATCCATCACAACTTGCATCTAAAAGAGCCTCACGCACTCCTCGCTCTTGGTGGGAAAAGGTGAAAGGAGGGAGCCCTGGTGCAAACCTGAGCTAAATTTAATCATGTGCTATCAAAAACAAACAGGCTGCCATGATAAAGACAGAGCTCCACAGAAAAAAAACTACAGTTTACTCAACCTCATCATTGCAGTCATTGGAATGAGGCTGTTTAGCTGATAGCAGATCAAGGCCGACTATTGGGAGGAGAAGAGCATGAAGGAAATGAGCATATGAATCACACATTTCTAATAAACTTTCAGTTCTAGTTTATTTGCAGTGATAACGAGCTGAATCAAAGCACAAGAAGCTGATGCCAAAATAAACAAACAAAAATAAACTAGTACTAAACATAGACACAGTATGGACGACAACACAAAATTGAACAAAAATGTTAATAAGAACCATATATTTAAATAGCCCTATTAAATGCAAAAAAAAAATTAAAAAAAATAAAAATAAGGGCAGGCAGTGTGTTTGTGTGTTGCTAGTCACACTCAACTGACAGTAGGCGAAGCACATATGCTGCCACATATAACTTTGACAGCAGCTTTGTTTTGTTTATTTCTTCACACTTCACACCAGTGGGAGTGCATTACGAAGGAGGCAACCGTAACCAACTAGAAATTGCGTTGACTAAAGCAAACAACAATACTGGCTATAATGAATACGAAACAGAAGTAGCTAAGGGCAATTCAGGATTTAGAAGCCACTTTACAGATGGCAAACAACAAATGGCAATGAACCAGAATATTAGGAGAAGCTTCTGATTTAAACAGTCTTTTTTGCATTTCAAAATGTTCATAACAATTATGTCAATTTTGTTGTGTTAAAAGTCACAACAGGTGGAGAAAGTACAAGCCTGTGCAACAAGGTACACCTGTCTGCAGTCTAATGCTATCAAATGCAACTGTGCTGCCATATTCTGTCGTTTGTCTTGTTGACGCTTCAAATTCAATTAGAACGGAGGTCATAGTTAGTGGTGGTGTTGTATTGGATTATATTTTTGTCTTCCCTATTAACATATATGAGGGGGGGGGGAGCAGAATGTTAGAAACACCTTTCAATATAATGCAGTCCAGTTAACACCTTATGTTTATCAATAATAGACATATCATTTCATGTGCACATACAATGTCACCACAAACTGAACTGAACATTATGAGCTCTGAGAAGACAGATGTTACGGCAGAGCCGTTGTATCGGACTGCATTAGATTGAACAGTGACTAAAAAAGGGGCCACTGGGTGCATGGAGCGTATGGATTGTAAATTCAGTCAAAAGCTAATATTACAGAGGGATTCCAGATAATTTTCTACATGTATTATCTCTGATTTCCATTTAGGTACTGTAGAAGGAGGCGGAATATTTAGTTGATGATAAAGTAGTTTCAGTACTACTGTTGCTCAAAGTGCTATTGAATCTGAAGGAGATTGGAGGCAAGGCCAGGCAAAGGTCTGCAATAATTGTTTACACAAGAGCACTGCATGACTTGTCTTTCTGCCCCTCTTACTTCCAACACGTGATAACCCATATTGTGGGCAGCACTTTTTTCTATTTGGGCTTCTCTTCTTTTACAATAGGAAAAAAGGAATTGAAAAGTCCACTTACCCACTCACATTGGGCGCTAGAGAAAGGATGTTTTTTTTGCTTTAAAACCATAGGAGTTTAAAACAAATATCAGCCATAAATAACACCATTATTGTACACTGTGCCCTAGAAATCTGAAGCCAGGTAAATTCTGCACCGATGAATCTCTTGGTGAAGAAATCTGGCAAAAGAACAACCTGTTATGGTAAGGGCCAAAGTTTGTCTAATACACCATGGGCAGTGTTGGACACATCAGACCTTATTGTTAATCAAACTATTAAATTAGGAGACATCTCTTATTGTCGATGGGTACCGGTTCAGGACTGGTCAGTACCGATGTATCTATGAACTACTGGACAAACAATACTGCTATCAGTTGTTTTTTTGTTGTTGTTTTTTTTATGTAACACGGCCAGGCGCCCGCCTGGTCTAAGCATATTGGAATGATTACTAAAATATGTTAGGCTATACAACAAGTAGCTAAATCTTTTAGGAATAACTCAACATGGAGAGAGAGAGAGAGAAAAAGAGAGACAGTGTGTTTGAGACAGGGAGTATGAAGTTAGCAGTTATCTGTGAATGTATCAGTGCAGTGTGTGTGTGTGTGTGTGTGTGTGTGTGTGTTTAAGCTATTTGTCGGTAAATAAATGCAACAACTCCAAGTTCCACCTGCTGCCTTAAGTAAAGGGGGTCAGCCCCAATAATAGCGACAAGCCAAAGTGGCCCAGGCTGACTAACATAAGGTGGGCTGACCTTAAGGTGGACCAGCTATTCTCATTTTAGTGACAAGCTGCTCGGCTGAATTTACTGTAGTGTGAGCTGTTCTGACAACCAGATAAAACTAATTTTGTATTGCTTATAGTTGTTAGACCGGACATTTGTAGCAGTTGCTCCCTCATTGTATATACAGGAAACTCAGAAGACAATTTCACTTAAATAATAAATAAAATAACTGTTGAATCTTTTCATGTCCTTATGTTTTGCACCAAATTAAAGATAGTAGTAGCGATAAGAGTATTGATCGGTAACGGTAAAATCCTAATGATACCCATCCCTATTGCTTATCCCTTTCAGTGTGAAAAAGTATTTTAGTACTTTTAGACTGCTTGTTTGATGACAATGAAAACATGGTTGAAATGCAGCAATAAAGAACAATACTGTGCAGATGAGGAAAAAATACTGAGCAGGTGCAAAGAAATAGGAAAGGTAGCAACATTTGATGTATTCTATTATTATTTAGTTTTATTTAAGTTATTTTATTAAAAATATTTTTACAGCTGTATCCATTGGGTAAACACTTTTTCCCCACAAAAGTGTACATACAGTATTCAATAAATACACTGGCTACAGCATATACCAGGGGTGGCGAACCTGTGGCTCTTGAGCCGTATGCGGCTCTTTGCCTGCTCCTGTGAGGCTCTTACTGTGTGGCTGTGGGCTTTGTCATTGGTTGATTTTTGTTTTTAACTTTTTGAAACATATTTCAGATAAGTAAAAAAAAAAAAAAAAACACATTTGAATGCATCTGCCAATACATTTGCCAATTATTTTAAAGTGGAAAATAATGCAGCAGAGTTTTGAGGACAGATTCTGCAACCTGAGGAAAAACAGCGGCCACAGATCACCTTCCTCATTAACCCTTTCACTGCTGAATCCGATTGTTTGAAAGCCCCTTTTGTGACAAATGAGTGAAAGAGTTGCTTCGAGTGGCCACAACCGAGTTCAAGCAAGACCTGAAAAGGATTGTGGATAACAAAGACTGTCAGGTTTCCCACTGAGTCAATCTAAGTAAGAAAAAAAAACTATGAAAACTGCTATGTATTATGACCAGTGGTGCAAAAAGTGGGCATGCACTATGTGTGGCGCATATGGCCGCAGCACAATGTTTGTTTTTTTTTGGTATTTTCAATATGTAGCTGCTGTTGTGTGTTTCTAAATAATTTCTGCATTTCCTCGATGTTATTATATAACATTTGAGAGGACTAACAGGCTAGATTAGGCGCCCTGTCTCATAAGATTCCATCATAGAATGTTGACATAGAAGAGAGAGGGGGAGGGGAGGGAGCAAGGGGGTAAGTGTCTCCTCACAAGCCGGACCTCCTATGGCACCATTTTGATGCTACCAAGCCATCACCTTCCATTAGCATTCCATTGACTGCCATTCATTTTGGCGTCACTTTGACAGCGAATAACTTTACATCTGAAGCGTTTAAAGACTCTATTTGTCCATTGTTTGTTTCTAAAGAAACACTCTTATATACTGTCTATGGGAGGGAGCGGGGAGCGGGTGGGCGCCGTGAGCGCTGAGTGAGCAGGTACGAGCGTACGAGTAGTAAGTTGCCGTCTATGGAAAAAGAGCAAAGCAAAACAGCTGTTGGGGCTAAAAATAGAAAAAGAAAGAGGGAAAAGGAGATGACATGTCAAGGGATGCGACAGCAGTTAAATAAGTGGATGGTGAGAGGCATCAGGTAGGATTTAAAGTGTGACATCTGTGCTTGGAGGCTTGCAAATATTCATGTTAACAGACTAGCTAGCGTTTGCTAACACTGGGAATGTAGCAGCCAAATGGGGGTTTACAGCTAGCTTACAATATGCAAAACCAAGGTTGCTGAGCTGAAAACTGATAAATATAAGGTAGCATGTACAATAAATGACAATAATCTGGAAAACATAACTAATGCAATAACTCTGGTTTACCATGGAATCATGCATAGATTTGCTACCAAACTTGGAGGCTTGCAAATATTCATGTTAACAGACTGGCTAGTGTTTGCTACATTAATGCAAACCAATGTTGCTGATAGCTACATTTAGATTTTGGTTAAACCCTATGGTACCAATCCCATGCATGACATATCTCAATTTTATTAAGGTCAAATAACAACTGGTAAATATAAGGTAGCATGCACAATAAATGACAAGAAGAAAAATAAAGAAATATGAAAAAAATATCTAAATATTTAAAATACAAAATGTGAATGTAATTTCAACAGCAGCACAACTTTACTGCATAATAGTTGTCTTATCAGATGCCATCACTAGGCTGATTTAAGAATTGAATTTAGGCTGCTATATTTAACAGTGAGTTTATTTCATTCAGGTGTGAGGATGGTGGATCAGGAAAGACAGGGGAAGGCAGCAGGTAGGTCTAACATTAGGTGAAGTATAGGGGGAGCCACTTGATACCAACAGATTCATTTCTTAATATTATTGATATGGAAAAACTAATGAAAAATCTATTACATAATGTTTGTATGACAATATGTCTTAGTGGAGAAAAATACAGGCAAGGAGTGAATGAGACAGACATGAGGTCGGCGATGGCATCAGGTAGAGATGAGACCAGTGATGACATCAGGTAGGAGTTCTATTAGACCACACAAAACTAAATGGCCAGTATGGTTTGAAGTTCTGTTGACCAACCTATTCACTGTGTCCTTTTTTGGGGAAGAAATAGTGCAGACAGGGATGGAAAGCCACCACCACTCAAATCACATCAACAAGGGGTGATGATTAGGTTGCCAATTGTCACAATTTGGTTGCCAAGGACAACCGTGCAACCGTTAATGTCGCTGATATACTTTAAAATAAACCTTTATTATTTAAAGCCCATACATGATGATGTCCGGCCAAAATTGTCGCTGCATACTCCTCTGACACTGGGTAGTTGCGCCACTGACTATGACGGTCATTAGATCTGGAAGACGCTGTTGCTGTTGTAGTGTGGACGTGCATGTGTTGCGTGGCTTTTTGCTATGTTTTTTTTGTGGCTCTTTATACTTAACTGGTTGGCCACCCCTGGCATATACCTTCTACAATCTGGGTATTGACCATAATTAATTATTTAATGGGACCATATAGGGCAGAATAATAAAAAAAACTATAATGTATCACTTTTTGGCACCAAATGCTTTCTATCTTTTTTACTTATTCTGCGATCAGAGTTTGCCTAATTTGCTTTGTTGTAATCCTGTATTAAACTAGAAACTAAGTATAATATATACTCACATAAGACAGTTATCATACATGTGATTTTTTTCCACCACACCTTGCCTTTCGGGCTTCTATAATACAGGCCTATGCTGGCATATTAAAGCTGAAAGGTTAAAGGTATGAAAGTCTTACCGTTAAAACCTCTTAACTCACTTTTTCAGCACAGGAATAAAGAAATTGCATTACAGAAGAAAGAGAGGGAGAGGACCGGGAAGGAGGGGGATGGCAGCTGGTACTACACTTGTGAGGGAAAAGGTCATTGGCAGAAATACCAACACTGAGTCTCTAGGGACAACCGCAGAAACATTCAAATCCTCAAATCTCAAATAAACACCTCTCCAGGGGAGTGGGTATATTTTTCCCCCCTTTTTTTCCATCTCATTGCATTCAGTAGGCCTCCACCCATGGTTATTATTCACTGCTCATTATCACTGCTCTGATTAATAAGAGCAAATTCAGGGTCCCCTGGTATTAGAGCGGAAAAAAAGGAGTGGTGTGTTTTCTGTTATAAACACAGTAAGTGTGCTACTTAGAATAGAAATAAGGAGGGAAAGCAGCAGGTGATATTTGGCTAAACTCCTTATCTGAGCGCCTGCAGCTTAAGGGGGCAAGGATTTCGCAATAATTTCTAAATAAATAAGAAAACATATCACAGTGGTCAAGACCAACCTGCACTTGACAATAAATTCCAACAGGTATGTGATCTTTCACTCAGGTGTGGGATGCTTCACACAATGGCTACATTTATACACACGAGTCATGTGTGTGCGCAACAATTTATTTACGATTTGAGACTATTTTTGGAGATGTGTTTGTAGGCATACCAGTGTGACTCTCAAATATGGCCCCAATTTCTATATATATCCCTTTAATTTCTCAATTATGAATTACCAGAAGGGAAAGAACCAGCTTGCCTGTTAAGAAAGTGTGTGGGCACCTACTGTGCAGACAGCCTTTTACCTGTTATCGCTGATGGTCAGTGCTCTCCGACACACACAGTCCTGTGGTGACAATAAAACAAACTGTCGACTCTCTCACAAAAAAAAACAAAACAACTCTCCTGTGCCAAAGCCCTCACAAAATTCTGATGAGCGGGCCAGTTCAGGTCAGCAGACAACAGCAGATGATCACATGTGTAAGGCAAAGACCAAACGTTATTCTTCCCAACAGGAATGGCTCACATGGATACTGTGGCTGTAGAGGCTATATACTGTCCTAACTGTGGTCAAACAGTCACGTGGGAAATTCTGATTTGACCATTGTACACACAAAGCACCCTATAACACAATAATCAAAAAAACAAATACATGGACTGTCTAATTTACAGCAACAACAATTATAATATAAAGTGTACTTATTGCTAAGACCCTGATCAGTAACACAGTAAAGATGAAAAAAAATGTGTTTCTCTGATTGTTTACTTAAATGGTGTTCCTAAATGTAACCTTCTGCACTGAAGCCTTGCTTAGCTTTGAGCCCCAAATAAAAAAAGATTAACAGATAACCTGACGGAAATCCCAAAGCACATGTATTTCCTGCACCTTGCAATAGAGTAAAGATTGGTTAAGTTAGCATGTATTAAAGGATGTTAAAGCACACAGGATACTGGGAGACAAAGATCAATCATAATAGTGATGAAAGCATCACAGAGATGCAGAACTCCTCTACATGTCCGCAATACGTTTTCCCCACATCCTCATACTCACAGCTTGATGTCACGACAAAAGCAGCAATGCTCACGCTGCCCTTGTTTAAGGGAGCATTTGATTTTTCTTATAGGCATTTGTGAGGTGTAAAAAGAAAACTCGCTGTGAAGTCACCTTCAAAGAAATGCCCCGGTGCCAAGGAATTACAAAGCTAAAATAGTTTCTCTAGGAGGAGGCAGCGATTCTATTATTCTTTAAAATGCAGCGCAATGGCTTTTATGAGAGTGTGGAAAAGCCATCTGAGAAGCAGGTCAGGGGAGTGAGCGGCTTGGCCCTGAGCACATTGTGTCTTATCCCTCTCCATTTCCACCACCTTGTCCCTGAATAATGGGCAGACCTCGTTGCTGCCCCCGGAGGCTAATGGCTTCTCATGGAGGAGAAATCAACACAGAAATACCTCCACGGGTAATCCGCCTCTTTAACCAGAAACACGCCACGTTTCCAATCCTACTGTGTTCAAAATAGCATCAGAGAAATAAGCGATTCCACCCCTTTGGGATTCTGCCTTAATATGCTCCATGAGAGCTGCTGATGAAAATACTGGAAATATAGCTAGCTGAATGCCTCTTCCTTTTGGTGATGATTGATCCCTTGTGCCTCACAACGATGAAATATTGAAAATTTGAGTTGGAGAATTACCAGAGCCAGACATGAACCAAAGGAAAAGAAGGTGGGAAAATAACATGTAGAGCTTTTGGACTGAAACTCAGAGGAACAGCAAACTTAAAACAAAGTTGGCCAAATGAGTTGCTTTCATCTTTGTTTACACTGCAATGAAAGGCAATATAAGAAATGCAATCAATATTGTAAAACAGCTCGCTATATTAAAACCACAATGATTTGGTTAAGGCCACACCAACCACTTGAGGTAAAATGTTTAATTTCAGGGATTAATTAAAGGTCAACACCATCTCATTAACAGTTGATAAATATCACATGCAATCAACAGAGAAGAAACAGATACACACCTCCAGTGCTCTCCCGTGACTGAATGCAATGACTTAACTGCACAAGTTTCACATTAATTCACACGTGCCAGCAGTGCTTTCACAGCGTATCTTGATACACTGGTACTTCAATTTAAAGAGCTACTGGTATCATTTAAAAGAGAGTACGATAGCAATAATTAGTAACAACACAGATATTTGACTGCAGCGCATTGATCATTCTGACCAGCTTCAAAAGCCTCTAAACTGAAGACCTTTTGCGTAGTCACAGATGAGACAGTATTCCTTTAATTCCACTTAGAAAGTGCTTCAAATGTGTAATCAAGCCATCCACCATCTGTCAATCCAGATTGAGGCCGTCTGCTAGTACATGAAAGAAATCCATTTGATGTCAGTTTTGTCTGCAGCAAATAAAGCTGTTCTACCTTGAGCCCGTGAAACAAAACAGAGAAAACAAAGGCGAACTAGGCAGGGTCAATAAGCATCTGTTTCTCTTGCATGTCTGGTGAGGCATGAACAGCTATTTTGTACGAGGGCCATTTCAGATTCGACATACTCGTTTCTTTATGCTTCTAGATGGGATTGGTTTTCTTTACGAATAAGCATATACCGTGGGAGTGAATGGGAAAATTACTTATTCACACTTCAAACTCTCTTGATGCAATTTTAGCAGCTTACAATTGTCTCACTAATGGAGGTAATTGAAAGATGCATCAAAGATGAGACTGTGAAAGAGAAAAATACAATCCAAATATAAACATGAAAAAGGTCTATGCAAATAAACCCTTCTAATAATAGCAATTCCAAAACAATGAGTAGGTAAGGTTAAAGTGGATGTGTTGAGTACGAGACTGAAACCAAACAGCTAATTTTGTTGTCATCTAAATACACTCGCTGAAGTTGGTTGACATGTGGGTGGCCACTCCATCTTTCTCAGGGCAAATAATCCACTCTGAGCTCACTGTGGCTGAGGTCAATTTCACACTCATGCCTGCTCTAATGTCTTCTTACACACAGAAATATATACGAATGCATGTGTTTGCACGCAGAATGTGCACACCCGCTGACTTCAGGAGAAACAGGTGGGTTTAATGCCAGACTCTCATCTTTCACAAAGACCGCACAAGGAGTCAGGGAGAGATATTGCTTTCATATGATTCTATTGATAACACAATATAACAGAACGGAAATGAAATAAAAGTTTTGGAGAATTGCTTTGACCAGCAATAATGTTGATCTCCATCAACCTGGTTTCCTAAAGGGGATAATGTTGTCACTGGTAAATATGTGACAAGCTGAAAGCCAACAGGAGTATTTCACCTTGGAACGATTCATCCTCAGTTCAATGGCACGAAATATCCACTTGGATGCTATCACTAGTAAAATAGTCTTTGGTAAAAAATCCATACTGATTCTCACTTTGCTATTTTGTTTCTTTCTATGTGTAAATAAGACACCTAAATATGGAGCTCTCATTGAAAACAAGCCTGAAACGACTCTTGTTGGATGAAAAAAAATATGTACGTATTCTCAACAGGCACCATACTGTGAAATGTATACACCAAAATAATAAATGATATATATATATATATATATATATATATATATATATATATATATATATATATATATATATATATATATATATGGGCTGTCAATCGATTAAAAAATGTAATCTAATTAATTACATACTCTGTGATTAATTAATCGAAAATTAATCACATACATAATTAACGGTGCCTGAACCGACACTTTTTAAGAAAGTAAAAAAAGAAAAGAAAGAAAAAGGGTACTAAACAACAGTTGGTGACGTTAAAGGCCTTTAACGGCTTGTTTATTGCTAAGGCAATATGGTCAAAATTAAATGATTTAATAATAATGTATCAACAATAACTTATTTCACTAGTAAATTGCTGTTGAACGACAAAAACAACCACCAGATGGGAAAAGGACATTTACAATAACTTAAAATGCACCACGAGGCCGTAGTTGAACGCACCATCTGTGTTGTTTTTTCGACAGCAGCTGCAGATTGTAGTAAAACACAGTCAAACTTTACACCGTTTAGCGTTAGCTGTCAGCATTTTAACCGTGTTTAATCCAGCTACTAGCTAACGGTAGGCTAACGTTAGCTGCTGTTGAGTATAATGTTAACTAGCGTCACGTGCAGCGGTGTTTGTGTTGCCTGTACCGTCTGTTTCAGAGCATCAGAGAGAAGCGCAGACATATCAGTGGCACCAGATTTCGGTAGCCAGGGTTGGCAGGAAGAAGATTTTTACAAGTAAATGTTCCAATTAATGATCCAGGCAGCACATTCTCGTCTCCGGGTCAAACGTCAATATGGAATGGATTAATCTGCGTTATTTTTTTTAACACATTATTTTTTTTTCAGATTAATTAATCGAAATGAACGCGTTAGGGTTTTGACAGCCCTAATTATATATATATATATATATATATATATATATATATATATATATACACACACATACATGTATAGATAACATACAGTATATGATATGCTTAATAGAGTACATTTTTATTTACAAAATTGTTTGTTTTTACCATCTCTAAACTGCAAGGCCATTTCATTTCACTTCTTTGTGGTTTCAATTTCTTTTCTTGTAAAACCAGAATCATCATAATGCATCACAGAGTCCCCATAACCATAGAACTGCAACTCTACCACTTCTGATATTGCAATGTTCATTTCTGAGGTGCATGGAAATGAGCAATCCGGACTGCAAATACACACCAATATTGTAAGACTAATGCAGTGTTCACATCTACTCTCTGGCTATGAGTTACTTCCTCTCTCAGTGAAAAGGAAGGTAGGATCTGTCTGAATGAGGTAGATTCACTGAACTGACATAGCTAGTCAGAGACAAGACGTCATCAAACATCAAAGTGTCTGGTTGCTAAGGGACCATCTGTTTCATAATGTACTCCACTGAAATGGAATTCTGTTGCATATGCAACAGGATTATGGAGGCTGCCCGAATATGGGCGCTCAGCTTTAAATATTTCAAGTGTTAATCAAAAATAATGCACTGGAGTTTTGTCAAATGCAAAAATGAAACAAAGATAAGCAAATAGATTGTAAATGCGAAGAACCTCCTTCCAACTAGGATGACTATTTTGTCATCCTGACACATGTACCATCAATGCCTCTTTCTTGTCTGGTCTTTTTCTACAGCAGATGGTTCATATGTAGTGGTTCACAGAGAGGAGCTAGTGTATTACTTACTTTAAAACAGAACAGAACAATGTGGACAGTAAAATCTTTTCAAAAATATTAGCGAAAATACTTGAGAACTACTTGCCACTCTGAATTGGATCTGACCAGACGGGCTTTATTAAAAGCAGGAACTCTTATACCAATATGAGAAAATTACTTAACATCATTCAACATGCAAATACTAATCAGGCACAAGATCTTGTTATCTCATTTGACGCCGAAAAGGCATTTGATCGCGTGGAGTGGCCTTATTTATTCGCCATCATGGAAAAATTTGGACTGGGGGAGGGGTTTATTAAACTCATTAAGCTGATATATTTTTCACCCAGAGTGTACTTGTAAATGGTATAAAATCATCAGAGTTTAAGTTAGGGAGGGTCCCCGCTTATTTTTGCATTGGCCATTGAACCACTGGCAGAGGTTATTAGAAGCCATAACAGCATAGCAGGTTTCCAAATTAAATCCACATCATATAAGATTGCATTATATGCAGATGATGATGTTCTTTTTCTCACCAGTCCAGATGAGTCCATACCAGCTCTAATGTCTCTTATTTGGACCTTTGGATCCTTCTCTGGATATAAGATTAATTTTAGTAAGTCAATGGCCATGCCAGTTGGATATGGTCATAATGTGCCAAACATACCAAACTTTCCATTCTTCTGGTCTACCTCAGGATTCTCATACTTAGGTATTTCTGTATCCCAGAAAATTAAGAATTTACTGAGAAAAAATTTCAACAATGCACATGAAGATATCAAGAGCGATCTTAACAGTGGATGGATTTGCCAATTTCTTGGATGGGCAGAATAAACTTGTTAAAAATGAATGTTGCTTCTCTCCTCGGCTGCTTTATCCCATGCAGACGTTGCCTCCGTTTATTTATAAAAAGGTAGTAAGAGAGATTAAAAGGGACTTCTCAAAGTTCATTTGGCAAAAGAAAAAACCCAGGTTAAGTATGAAAACTGTACAGCTCCCAAAAGACAGTGGAGGTCTAGCATTCCCTAATATTATATTATACAATTGGGCCTGTCATAGCAGATTCATATATGAATGGGTTCACTGCTATTTAAAGGGAATAGAGGACCCACTTGAATCATGGGCTTGTGTCCCATTTAGATTACTAGGGGAACTCACTAGTAAAAAGAACTGCCCTTCCCAAAGTAAGGGACAATCCAATACTTCAAAGCTCTATTAAGATCTGGCATGACATGCATAGGTTTGTAGGCAGAAAGGGTGCCTTTTCCTATTTGACTCCACTTATGGGTAACAGGGACTTCCTACCTGGTGTTGATAATGTTGTATTCTGCTCTTGGCGGGAAAGGGGAGTGAGAGCGGATAGAGATTTGTTTGATGATAATAATGTCCTCATGTCCTTTCCACAACCACAAAACAGATTTGGACTTCCACAAAAAGACTTTTTTGCCTATATTCAAGTCCGTCACTTTATCAATACAAATTTCAAGACAACTCAAACAGAAACACTGAAGGAACCAATTGATAAGTTCATAATTAATTTTACATTGAATAAAGGTCTTATCACATACTTTTATAATAGCCTTCAGAGTTGTAACCAACACAATGTTGATGGGCTTGTGAAGCGATGGGAGGAGGACCTTCAAAGTGTATATGATGAAGATGCTTGGCAGGGATGTATTCGGACCACTAAATAAATAATAATAAATTTAAAGAAATACAATATAGAATACTTCATAGACAGCACAGGACACCTCATGTTATGAACAAAATTGACCCTAATAGATCACCATTGTGCCTTAAATGTAAGTTAACAAGTGGGACATATATACACTGCTTCTGGAGCTGTCCAAGAATATCAAAGTTCTGGTCATGTGTATCTAAGGAAGTGACAGCAATATTTAAACACAGCATATGTAAAGATCCAGGCCAGTTTCTATTGGGGCTGCCATCTTTGAGTTATGGATGTGAAAAGATCAAAATTACTCAATAAACTAGAAAGAAGATAAGAAATATTTCTTATTAGGTATTAGGACACATTTCTTGTTTTGTTGATAAGTTGTGTTCCTGCCTTTTTTTTTTAAATCTTGTTTTATTTGTTTCTTCTCATTTTCTACTTTATTTGAATTTTGCTTATTCATTTTCTCCCCTAGCTCAGACCACTACTTAATGATGTATACTTATATGCATTGTTGATATGTAAATTCATAAAATAAAATCTGATTAAAAAAATTAAAAAAACAGAACAAGGTCAGCTGCTGTTGTTCGCCCATCTGATGCACATTATCTTGGCCTTCATTTGGCATGTGTTCAACTATACGTACTACAAATAATATAAAGTGCTATTGTACAACTATGCAATCATATGCATTGTCCTTAAACTTCTTTGGTATTGTAAAGCGCAATCAAGTGATGACATGACTAGGGTGAGTGAAGTGTCTTTGGATACTGTAATTTCCACGACTACTATGCATGGCAGAAAGGGTGACATAAACAAACACACAGAGTCCAGTTCTTAATTAAGTTCTCGTCTTGATCAACAAAAGCACAGACACATTTCCAATCCTAAATCTCCTTTTCTGTCTCGTAATCAGCCCAAGGAGCCATGCACAATGAGACAGCTCTGTTTACTTTGAAATAAATCAATATAAATACCTCCAGGAACTTCAAGCATACATGTCAAACAATACCTTTAGATCTTTTCATCTAACCTCCTCTTCATGTCACGCATCACAATCAGAACCGTGGGCGCACGTCTCCCCAGCTGCTGCTTTTTTCCAATGTACATTTGGTCCTTTCATATTCAAGAATATTGACATATCTTGACTGTATCTTTAAATACCTGCCTTGACCTTCAGATTCTTCATGATGGGCAAATTAAAACACATTTAAATTAAGGCTGTAAGTATAACATTTAGAATGCTGATTTTATCTTGGGAGAAAAAAAAGTTTAAGGATGAGAAAACATTGATCTTGGACATGAGACAACATAAGGCAATCTGTAAAGAATTTTGCAGCATTTTCTCAGGAAATGTTATATCTATGTGATCTTAAATGTGGTTCCATGGGATTTAAAATTAAAGTTAAAGGTCCAATGTGTAGGAATTTTTCCCATCTAGCGTTGAGATCATATATCGTAATCAACTCTCTCACGCCACGCAGTTCAAAGTACGTATTACAGCTACGGTAGCCTTCACACTTTTTTTCTGATGACGCCGGTCTCTCGCTCTTTTCAATATTCTTTTTCTTTTTCTGGGCGAAGAAAA